>NW_026947255.1:0-283509 GCF_030014385.1 Trichomycterus rosablanca
AATTACTCTAACCCCAACCTCAATAAACCTAATCTTAACCATAACCTCATTCCTAATTATTCCAACCCCAACCTCAATAAGCCTAATCTTAACCATAACCTAATCCCTAATTACTCTAACCCCAACCTCAATAGACTCATCTCAACGATGACCTTACCCCAATTATTTACCATAACCCAACCCCTAATTACTCTAACCCTAAGCTTAATAAACCTAATTTCAACCCAATTCCCAATTATTCCAACCCCAACCACAATAAACTCCATTTCAACCATAACCCAACTCCCAATTATTCTAACCCTAATCCTAATAAACCTTCCAACTAGAACCTAACCTTCATTTACACTGTCCCCAATCACAATAAATGAAATTTCAATTATAGTTCAGTCCATAATTATATCAACTCTAACCTTAATAAACCTAATTACAACTTCAACCCAATTTCCAAGTACTTTAAATTCAATACACTGAAGCTCTACTACAACCTAATCTTTGATCATCCTAGCCCTGACCCCAAATAAACTGAATTTTAACCGCAATCTAATCACCCATCATCCTAACCCCAATTTAGATTAAAACTAGACTGACTACAACCCACCCTACCTACAATTAATTCAACTTCGACCTCAATAGATATATTTCTAACCCTGACCTACCTTAACCACCTTGACCATAAATTATACAATATAATTGATTGACCTAAAACATAATTTAAAATGGAAACCCCCAAAATAAATCGATATCCTATGTAATATTAATGAAATAAAAAAGGAATAAGGAAAAAAAGGTTATACCACAAGAGGGACACCTGAGGGCGCCACAGTCAACATGAAGTCCTCGAGGATGTTTGGGTATGGATATGGACGTTTGTGTAATATTTTTTGCCACAAGCAAACCAAGAATACACACCGTAGAGAAGTTTAAAGAGCCAAGCGCGCTGAGAACACGACGGTAAACACTTTACAACATGTGTACATAACTAAACATATACTAACACCTAACTACCAGTTTATTAACAATGAATTAATACATCGACTGATAGTGAGTGCATCATGAATTATTGATGAATTAATGATATGTATACATTAACAAATTAATGAGTGACATATGAATAGACTAGGGTTAAATTGGGCCTATTCGGTGCGTACTCTCTCTTAAGCTGGGAAGCCTCGACTTCCCGGCTTGACGGAATCCTAAGGCACCGCTCATTTTTGATCCTCTGCTGCCATCTTTTGGAATAGTCATGCCACATCACTTAGTATGATTTCAGGTTTTTCAACAGCTCGTATTCCAAAAAATACCAAACCTTGGCTACCTGATAAGTCAGAAGAATGTCAACCGAACTGTTCACATCTTGTTCAATCGATTCAGGTACTTTACTGTTCTGTTCCTTTATTTTTTATTGTTATTTTTTAACATTACACACACTGCCAATTGCCTGTGTGTGTGTGTGTGTGTGTGTGTGTGTGTGTGTGTGTCTGTGTCTGTGTCTGTGTGTGTGTGTGTGTGTGTGTGTGTCCACGTACTCGGCCCATGAATCTCATTCTGATACCAGGGGTTACCATTCGTGTTCTTGAACGATTATTGCATTTTTGTGCTTATCATATGTTTTGTTTTGTTTTTTTTGTGTGTGTGTTGTGTGTCATAGGTTCGTGGTCTCGTGGATGTGTGGGTCGTGTGCTGCCCACCTCGGCCACGGACGGATCTTCTGCTCCAAGTCTGACTCGGATCATGTCCTGCTGAAATAAATAAATAAAAGGTAGGCAAATAGTTAGACATACACATGGATTGATGGATGCTTTACTGATCCCCAAGGAAATAAAAGTCCCTGTGGTACAATACAACACACATCATTGACATTACAAACCAGCAAAAAGGACATGTTTGAGTTTCAACCAATGGGATTCCAAACATTTGCATACGGCCAATAGGAGAGCAGACATTTGCATACTGCTACCTCCAGCCAATAGGAGAGCAAAGATTAGCATACGTCTCATTTCAATGCCACTAATTTGAATGCCGCCTCTGGTTTTAACTCTTAACCTATGAGCAAAACCCTAACCACGCCCCCAATCCAAGGCCTAACCCCAAGCTAACCCCAGACTTACTGCAAGGTGGCACCTGCTGTTTAGGTTAGGAACTGCATCTAACCCCAAGCTAACCCCAGACTTACTGAAAGCTGGCACCTGCTGTTTAGGTTAGGAACTGCATCTAACCCCAAGCTAACCCCAGACTTACTGAAAGCTGGCACCTGCTGTTTAGGTTAGGAACTGCATCTAACCCCAAGCTAACCCCAGACTTACTGAAAGCTGGCACCTGCTGTTTAGGTTAGGAACTGCATCTAACCCCAAGCTAACCCCAGACTTACTGAAAGCTGGCACCTGCTGTTTAGGTTAGGAACTGCATCTAACCCCACATGAAATTAAGAAACCCAAATGAAAGGGCACATTTTCTGCATAATTGCACAGCTTGTAACCCTTGTAACCAATCATGGCTACATCTCTGTAGCAAGCTTTAGGAGCTGAGAAATCGATCCAAGTTTGAATTAGGGCCTGTTTATGTAGCTGCAGACAGTTCTCTTGTCCTTTATGTTCCACGTTTCCTTAATCTTAACCATCACCTAATCCCTAATTACTCTAACCCCAACCTCAATAAACCTAATCTTAACCATCACCTAATCCCTAATTACTCTAACCCCAACCTCAATAAACCTAATCTTAACCATAACCTCATTCCTAATTATTCCAACCCCAACCTCAATAAGCCTAATCTTAACCATAACCTAATCCCTAATTACTCTAACCCCAACCTCAATAAACCTAATCTTAACCATCACCTAATCCCTAATTACTCTAACCCCAACCTCAATAAACCTAATCTTAACCATCACCTAATCCCTAATTACTCTAACCCCAACCTCAATAAACCTAATCTTAACCATAACCTCATTCCTAATTATTCCAACCCCAACCTCAATAAGCCTAATCTTAACCATAACCTAATCCCTAATTACTCTAACCCCAACCTCAATAGACTCATCTCAACGATGACCTTACCCCAATTATTTACCATAACCCAACCCCTAATTACTCTAACCCTAAGCTTAATAAACCTAATTTCAACCCAATTCCCAATTATTCCAACCCCAACCACAATAAACTCCATTTCAACCATAACCCAACTCCCAATTATTCTAACCCTAATCCTAATAAACCTTCCAACTAGAACCTAACCTTCATTTACACTGTCCCCAATCACAATAAATGAAATTTCAATTATAGTTCAGTCCATAATTATATCAACTCTAACCTTAATAAACCTAATTACAACTTCAACCCAATTTCCAAGTACTTTAAATTCAATACACTGAAGCTCTACTACAACCTAATCTTTGATCATCCTAGCCCTGACCCCAAATAAACTGAATTTTAACCGCAATCTAATCACCCATCATCCTAACCCCAATTTAGATTAAAACTAGACTGACTACAACCCACCCTACCTACAATTAATTCAACTTCGACCTCAATAGATATATTTCTAACCCTGACCTACCTTAACCACCTTGACCATAAATTATACAATATAATTGATTGACCTAAAACATAATTTAAAATGGAAACCCCCAAAATAAATCGATATCCTATGTAATATTAATGAAATAAAAAAGGAATAAGGAAAAAAAGGTTATACCACAAGAGGGACACCTGAGGGCGCCACAGTCAACATGAAGTCCTCGAGGATGTTTGGGTATGGATATGGACGTTTGTGTAATATTTTTTGCCACAAGCAAACCAAGAATACACACCGTAGAGAAGTTTAAAGAGCCAAGCGCGCTGAGAACACGACGGTAAACACTTTACAACATGTGTACATAACTAAACATATACTAACACCTAACTACCAGTTTATTAACAATGAATTAATACATCGACTGATAGTGAGTGCATCATGAATTATTGATGAATTAATGATATGTATACATTAACAAATTAATGAGTGACATATGAATAGACTAGGGTTAAATTGGGCCTATTCGGTGCGTACTCTCTCTTAAGCTGGGAAGCCTCGACTTCCCGGCTTGACGGAATCCTAAGGCACCGCTCATTTTTGATCCTCTGCTGCCATCTTTTGGAATAGTCATGCCACATCACTTAGTATGATTTCAGGTTTTTCAACAGCTCGTATTCCAAAAAATACCAAACCTTGGCTACCTGATAAGTCAGAAGAATGTCAACCGAACTGTTCACATCTTGTTCAATCGATTCAGGTACTTTACTGTTCTGTTCCTTTATTTTTTATTGTTATTTTTTAACATTACACACACTGCCAATTGCCTGTGTGTGTGTGTGTGTGTGTGTGTGTGTGTGTGTGTGTCTGTGTCTGTGTCTGTGTGTGTGTGTGTGTGTGTGTGTGTGTCCACGTACTCGGCCCATGAATCTCATTCTGATACCAGGGGTTACCATTCGTGTTCTTGAACGATTATTGCATTTTTGTGCTTATCATATGTTTTGTTTTGTTTTTTTTGTGTGTGTGTTGTGTGTCATAGGTTCGTGGTCTCGTGGATGTGTGGGTCGTGTGCTGCCCACCTCGGCCACGGACGGATCTTCTGCTCCAAGTCTGACTCGGATCATGTCCTGCTGAAATAAATAAATAAAAGGTAGGCAAATAGTTAGACATACACATGGATTGATGGATGCTTTACTGATCCCCAAGGAAATAAAAGTCCCTGTGGTACAATACAACACACATCATTGACATTACAAACCAGCAAAAAGGACATGTTTGAGTTTCAACCAATGGGATTCCAAACATTTGCATACGGCCAATAGGAGAGCAGACATTTGCATACTGCTACCTCCAGCCAATAGGAGAGCAAAGATTAGCATACGTCTCATTTCAATGCCACTAATTTGAATGCCGCCTCTGGTTTTAACTCTTAACCTAACCCTAACCCTAACCCTAACCCTAACCCTAACCCTAACCCTAACCCTAACCCTAACCCTAACCCTAACCCTAACCCTAGCTTTTTACATGAAATTATTTACACACTTTATGAACAGATTTTGGAAAGCTCTTTCACTTTGCATTGGAAACACTACATTTCAAGCCGACCACTTCTCCCTGCTCACAGCTGGAAACGCACCGCTCGTTTTTAACCCTCTGCTGCCATCTACTGGACGTTTTCGGTTACAACGTCCTCATGTACTTTTAGAAGTCATACAGCACCAGTTTGTAGGACTTTCAAGGTAGAATGAACCACCTCGTACCCCCCCAACGACACCAGCTATCTTTTTTTGTACCCCCACTGCCTAATTACTTTTACTGGGCTCCAATCTTTAAGTCAGAAGAATGTCAACCGATTTTTGTACCTCATTACAAAACAAACCCCAAGCTAACCCCAGACTTACTGCAAGGTGGCACCTGCTGTTTAGGTTAGGAACTGCATCTAACCCCAAGCTAACCCCAGACTTACTGAAAGCTGGCACCTGCTGTTTAGGTTAGGAACTGCATCTAACCCCAAGCTAACCCCAGACTTACTGAAAGCTGGCACCTGCTGTTTAGGTTAGGAACTGCATCTAACCCCAAGCTAACCCCAGACTTACTGCAAGGTGGCACCTGCTGTTTAGGTTAGGAACTGCATCTAACCCCAAGCTAACCCCAGACTTACTGAAAGCTGGCACCTGCTGTTTAGGTTAGGAACTGCATCTAACCCCACATGAAATTAAGAAACCCAAATGAAAGGGCACATTTTCTGCATAATTGCACAGCTTGTAACCCTTGTAACCAATCATGGCTACATCTCTGTAGCAAGCTTTAGGAGCTGAGAAATCGATCCAAGTTTGAATTAGGGCCTGTTTATGTAGCTGCAGACAGTTCTCTTGTCCTTTATGTTCCACGTTTCCTTAATCTTAACCATCACCTAATCCCTAATTACTCTAACCCCAACCTCAATAAACCTAATCTTAACCATCACCTAATCCCTAATTACTCTAACCCCAACCTCAATAAACCTAATCTTAACCATAACCTCATTCCTAATTATTCCAACCCCAACCTCAATAAGCCTAATCTTAACCATAACCGAATCCCTAATTACTCTAACCCCAACCTCAATAGACTCATCTCAACGATGACCTTACCCCAATTATTTACCATGACCCAACCCCTAATTACTCTAACCCTAAGCTTAATAAACCTAATTTCAACCCAATTCCCAATTATTCCAACCCCAACCACAATAAACTCCATTTCAACCATAACCCAACTCCCAATTATTCTAACCCTAATCCTAATAAACCTTCCAACTAGAACCTAACCTTCATTTACACTGTCCCCAATCACAATAAATGAAATTTCAATTATAGTTCAGTCCATAATTATATCAACTCTAACCTTAATAAACCTAATTACAACTTCAACCCAATTTCCAAGTACTTTAAATTCAATACACTGAAGCTCTACTACAACCTAATCTTTGATCATCCTAGCCCTGACCCCAAATAAACTGAATTTTAACCGCAATCTAATCACCCATCATCCTAACCCCAATTTAGATTAAAACTAGACTGACTACAACCCACCCTACCTACAATTAATTCAACTTCGACCTCAATAGATATATTTCTAACCCTGACCTACCTTAACCACCTTGACCATAAATTATACAATATAATTGATTGACCTAAAACATAATTTAAAATGGAAACCCCCAAAATCAATCGATATCCTATGTAATATTAATGAAATAAAAAAGGAATAAGGAAAAAAAGGTTATACCACAAGAGGGACACCTGAGGGCGCCACAGTCAACATGAAGTCCTCGAGGATGTTTGGGTATGGATATGGACGTTTGTGTAATATTTTTTGCCACAAGCAAACCAAGAATACACACCGTAGAGAAGTTTAAAGAGCCAAGCGCGCTGAGAACACGACGGTAAACACTTTACAACATGTGTACATAACTAAACATATACTAACACCTAACTACCAGTTTATTAACAATGAATTAATACATCGACTGATAGTGAGTGCATCATGAATTATTGATGAATTAATGATATGTATACATTAACAAATTAATGAGTGACATATGAATAGACTAGGGTTAAATTGGGCCTATTCGGTGCGTACTCTCTCTTAAGCTGGGAAGCCTCGACTTCCCGGCTTGACGGAATCCTAAGGCACCGCTCATTTTTGATCCTCTGCTGCCATCTTTTGGAATAGTCATGCCACATCACTTAGTATGATTTCAGGTTTTTCAACAGCTCGTATTCCAAAAAATACCAAACCTTGGCTACCTGATAAGTCAGAAGAATGTCAACCGAACTGTTCACATCTTGTTCAATCGATTCAGGTACTTTACTGTTCTGTTCCTTTATTTTTTATTGTTATTTTTTAACATTACACACACTGCCAATTGCCTGTGTGTGTGTGTGTGTGTGTGTGTGTGTGTGTGTGTGTCTGTGTCTGTGTCTGTGTGTGTGTGTGTGTGTGTGTGTGTCCACGTACTCGGCCCATGAATCTCATTCTGATACCAGGGGTTACCATTCGTGTTCTTGAACGATTATTGCATTTTTGTGCTTATCATATGTTTTGTTTTGTTTTTTTTGTGTGTGTGTTGTGTGTCATAGGTTCGTGGTCTCGTGGATGTGTGGGTCGTGTGCTGCCCACCTCGGCCACGGACGGATCTTCTGCTCCAAGTCTGACTCGGATCATGTCCTGCTGAAATAAATAAATAAAAGGTAGGCAAATAGTTAGACATACACATGGATTGATGGATGCTTTACTGATCCCCAAGGAAATAAAAGTCCCTGTGGTACAATACAACACACATCATTGACATTACAAACCAGCAAAAAGGACATGTTTGAGTTTCAACCAATGGGATTCCAAACATTTGCATACGGCCAATAGGAGAGCAGACATTTGCATACTGCTACCTCCAGCCAATAGGAGAGCAAAGATTAGCATACGTCTCATTTCAATGCCACTAATTTGAATGCCGCCTCTGGTTTTAACTCTTACCCTAACCCTAACCCTAACCCTAACCCTAACCCTAACCCTAACCTCGGCCACGGACGGATCTTCTGCTCCAAGTCTGACTCGGATCATGTCCTGCTGAAATAAATAAATAAAAGGTAGGCAAATAGTTAGACATACACATGGATTGATGGATGCTTTACTGATCCCCAAGGAAATAAAAGTCCCTGTGGTACAATACAACACACATCATTGACATTACAAACCAGCAAAAAGGACATGTTTGAGTTTCAACCAATGGGATTCCAAACATTTGCATACGGCCAATAGGAGAGCAGACATTTGCATACTGCTACCTCCAGCCAATAGGAGAGCAAAGATTAGCATACGTCTCATTTCAATGCCACTAATTTGAATGCCGCCTCTGGTTTTAACTCTTAACCTATGAGCAAAACCCTAACCACGCCCCCAATCCAAGGCCTAACCCCAAGCTAACCCCAGACTTACTGAAAGCTGGCACCTGCTGTTTAGGTTAGGAACTGCATCTAACCCCAAGCTAACCCCAGACTTACTGAAAGCTGGCACCTGCTGTTTAGGTTAGGAACTGCATCTAACCCCAAGCTAACCCCAGACTTACTGAAAGCTGGCACCTGCTGTTTAGGTTAGGAACTGCATCTAACCCCAAGCTAACCCCAGACTTACTGAAAGCTGGCACCTGCTGTTTAGGTTAGGAACTGCATCTAACCCCAAGCTAACCCCAGACTTACTGAAAGCTGGCACCTGCTGTTTAGGTTAGGAACTGCATCTAACCCCACATGAAATTAAGAAACCCAAATGAAAGGGCACATTTTCTGCATAATTGCACAGCTTGTAACCCTTGTAACCAATCATGGCTACATCTCTGTAGCAAGCTTTAGGAGCTGAGAAATCGATCCAAGTTTGAATTAGGGCCTGTTTATGTAGCTGCAGACAGTTCTCTTGTCCTTTATGTTCCACGTTTCCTTAATCTTAACCATCACCTAATCCCTAATTACTCTAACCCCAACCTCAATAAACCTAATCTTAACCATCACCTAATCCCTAATTACTCTAACCCCAACCTCAATAAACCTAATCTTAACCATAACCTCATTCCTAATTATTCCAACCCCAACCTCAATAAGCCTAATCTTAACCATAACCTAATCCCTAATTACTCTAACCCCAACCTCAATAAACCTAATCTTAACCATCACCTAATCCCTAATTACTCTAACCCCAACCTCAATAAACCTAATCTTAACCATCACCTAATCCCTAATTACTCTAACCCCAACCTCAATAAACCTAATCTTAACCATAACCTCATTCCTAATTATTCCAACCCCAACCTCAATAAGCCTAATCTTAACCATAACCTAATCCCTAATTACTCTAACCCCAACCTCAATAGACTCATCTCAACGATGACCTTACCCCAATTATTTACCATAACCCAACCCCTAATTACTCTAACCCTAAGCTTAATAAACCTAATTTCAACCCAATTCCCAATTATTCCAACCCCAACCACAATAAACTCCATTTCAACCATAACCCAACTCCCAATTATTCTAACCCTAATCCTAATAAACCTTCCAACTAGAACCTAACCTTCATTTACACTGTCCCCAATCACAATAAATGAAATTTCAATTATAGTTCAGTCCATAATTATATCAACTCTAACCTTAATAAACCTAATTACAACTTCAACCCAATTTCCAAGTACTTTAAATTCAATACACTGAAGCTCTACTACAACCTAATCTTTGATCATCCTAGCCCTGACCCCAAATAAACTGAATTTTAACCGCAATCTAATCACCCATCATCCTAACCCCAATTTAGATTAAAACTAGACTGACTACAACCCACCCTACCTACAATTAATTCAACTTCGACCTCAATAGATATATTTCTAACCCTGACCTACCTTAACCACCTTGACCATAAATTATACAATATAATTGATTGACCTAAAACATAATTTAAAATGGAAACCCCCAAAATAAATCGATATCCTATGTAATATTAATGAAATAAAAAAGGAATAAGGAAAAAAAGGTTATACCACAAGAGGGACACCTGAGGGCGCCACAGTCAACATGAAGTCCTCGAGGATGTTTGGGTATGGATATGGACGTTTGTGTAATATTTTTTGCCACAAGCAAACCAAGAATACACACCGTAGAGAAGTTTAAAGAGCCAAGCGCGCTGAGAACACGACGGTAAACACTTTACAACATGTGTACATAACTAAACATATACTAACACCTAACTACCAGTTTATTAACAATGAATTAATACATCGACTGATAGTGAGTGCATCATGAATTATTGATGAATTAATGATATGTATACATTAACAAATTAATGAGTGACATATGAATAGACTAGGGTTAAATTGGGCCTATTCGGTGCGTACTCTCTCTTAAGCTGGGAAGCCTCGACTTCCCGGCTTGACGGAATCCTAAGGCACCGCTCATTTTTGATCCTCTGCTGCCATCTTTTGGAATAGTCATGCCACATCACTTAGTATGATTTCAGGTTTTTCAACAGCTCGTATTCCAAAAAATACCAAACCTTGGCTACCTGATAAGTCAGAAGAATGTCAACCGAACTGTTCACATCTTGTTCAATCGATTCAGGTACTTTACTGTTCTGTTCCTTTATTTTTTATTGTTATTTTTTAACATTACACACACTGCCAATTGCCTGTGTGTGTGTGTGTGTGTGTGTGTGTGTGTCTGTGTCTGTGTCTGTGTGTGTGTGTGTGTGTGTGTGTGTGTCCACGTACTCGGCCCATGAATCTCATTCTGATACCAGGGGTTACCATTCGTGTTCTTGAACGATTATTGCATTTTTGTGCTTATCATATGTTTTGTTTTGTTTTTTTTGTGTGTGTGTTGTGTGTCATAGGCAGTGTTGTGCGTGAACGAGTTCAAAAGAACGCGTTCATTGAACACGCTCATTTTTTCGTGAACGTTGAACTGAACGCAACACATTTTTAATAAAGAACTTGAACGTGAATTAGTTCACATTATGTGTCATGAACGGCAGACATCACTGTAAATGAACGTTGGAATTTGTTTTCCATTGAAAACTGAGTGACATCTGTTTTCTCTTTTGAAACGCAACGAGAGAAAGTTCCTCCCTCCTGTATTCTCGCTGGTGCCGCTTAAATCATGTATCACCAGACAGAAATGGTTTTGACATTGTGTGCGCAATGCATCGCAGTTTCCTTAAAAATAAAGTTTTTTGTGCCTTTGAGTTTTGCCTTCATTACCTTCATTCAAGAGTTTCATTTCATACGCACACATATGTATATATAATATCATATATATCAAATAATATATACATATTTCATATTATATATTCTTTTTTTAATTAAATGCTGGTAGATTTCATTGCACTAAGTATAGAACTGGTCTACCTTGTCTGTACTGCTGCAAGTTTCATCACCTGGTAAGAAACCCACAATTGCAGTGTCATGAGGAAATGTCTACAATGAGCAGTTTCAAAGAACGTATAGTGATTTCTAGCTTGTAGTGTGAAAAAAAGTATTTATTTGAATATCTCACGAAAAAAGTAAAATGAACTGAACTTTGAACTAGTTCAGAATTAAAATTGTGAACTTTGAACGTGAACTGTTCACTTTGAGCATGTATGAACTGAACTTGAACTAGTTCAGAAAAGCTGTGAACTGGCACAACACTGGTCATAGGTTCGTGGTCTCGTGGATGTGTGGGTCGTGTGCTGCCCACCTCGGCCACGGACGGATCTTCTGCTCCAAGTCTGACTCGGATCATGTCCTGCTGAAATAAATAAATAAAAGGTAGGCAAATAGTTAGACATACACATGGATTGATGGATGCTTTACTGATCCCCAAGGAAATAAAAGTCCCTGTGGTACAATACAACACACATCATTGACATTACAAACCAGCAAAAAGGACATGTTTGAGTTTCAACCAATGGGATTCCAAACATTTGCATACGGCCAATAGGAGAGCAGACATTTGCATACTGCTACCTCCAGCCAATAGGAGAGCAAAGATTAGCATACGTCTCATTTCAATGCCACTAATTTGAATGCCGCCTCTGGTTTTAACTCTTAACCTATGAGCAAAACCCTAACCACGCCCCCAATCCAAGGCCTAACCCCAAGCTAACCCCAGACTTACTGCAAGGTGGCACCTGCTGTTTAGGTTAGGAACTGCATCTAACCCCAAGCTAACCCCAGACTTACTGAAAGCTGGCACCTGCTGTTTAGGTTAGGAACTGCATCTAACCCCAAGCTAACCCCAGACTTACTGAAAGCTGGCACCTGCTGTTTAGGTTAGGAACTGCATCTAACCCCAAGCTAACCCCAGACTTACTGCAAGCTGGCACCTGCTGTTTAGGTTAGGAACTGCATCTAACCCCACATGAAATTAAGAAACCCAAATGAAAGGGCACATTTTCTCCATAATTGCACAGCTTGTAACCCTTGTAACCAATCATGGCTACATCTCTGTAGCAAGCTTTAGGAGCTGAGAAATCGATCCAAGTTTGAATTAGGGCCTGTTTATGTAGCTGCAGACAGTTCTCTTGTCCTTTATGTTCCACGTTTCCTTAATTTTAACCATAACCTAATCCCTAATTATTCTAACCCCAACCTCAATAAACCTAATCTTAACCATTACCTAATCCCTAATTACTCTAACCCCAACCTCAATAAACCTAATCTTAACCATTACCTAATCCCTAATTATTCTAACCCCAACCTCAATAAACCTAATCTTAACCATTACCTAATCCCTAATTACTCTAACCCCAACCTCAATAAACCTAATCTTAACCATTACCTAATCCCTAATTACTCTAACCCCAACCTCAATAAACCTAATCTTAACCATAACCTCATTCCTAATTATTCCAACCCCAACCTCAATAAGCCTAATCTTAACCATAACCTAATCCCTAATTACTCTAACCCCAACCTCAATAAACCTAATCTTAACCATTACCTAATCCCTAATTACTCTAACCCCAACCTCAATAAACCTAATCTTAACCATAACCTAATCTTAACCATCACCTAATCCCTAATTACTCTAACCCCAACCTCAATAAACCTAATCTTAACCATCACCTAATCCCTAATTACTCTAACCCCAACCTCAATAAACCTAATCTTAACCATAACCTCATTTCTAATTATTCCAACCCCAACCTCAATAAGCCTAATCTTAACCATAACCTAATCCCTAATTATTCTAACCCCAACCTCAATAGACTCATCTCAACGATGACCTTACCCCAATTATTTACCATAACCCAACCCCTAATTACTCTAACCCTAAGCTTAATAAACCTAATTTCAACCCAATTCCCAATTATTCCCGTATCTCGGACGCCTTTAGGACCAGGGTCACGGGGCTCCGATATGTCGCTCGTGCCTACGCGCGGTCCGTCGTACTCTGGTCCGGTGGGCCTACGACATCCGGTTCCCTCGCGGGACCTCCGCACGTCGTCTGGGGCCTGACGACTACTCGCGTACGCGTCGGGGCCCGTGTCTCGGCCGCCTTTCGGACCACGGTGACGGGGCTCCGATATGTCGCTCGTGGCCGGGCCCCCTCCGACGTGCTCGGTTTCGGTGCGCCTACGTCCTACGGTTCCGCCGCGGGACCCCGAAACGTGGTTTTTTGGGCCTACTCGCGTACGCGTCGGGGGCCCGTATCTCGGCCGTCTTTCCACGCGGGACCGCGGGGCTCCGATATGTCGCTGGTAGGTTGGACCTGCACGCCCTGTGCGATTTTGGAGGTCCTACGACGTTTCTTCGAATTTTCCCGATTATTTGACTGAGTGTAGACTAGGGTCAGATGGGCCGCATTCTCTTAATCCGGGAACCTTGCACCATATGGTCGCTGCTTCCCGGCTTAAGGATCTGACCTCTGCAGGGCATGTTCGGAACTGCATCGACATTAAGAAAAGGAAATAAGAAACCCGATGAAACGGCACATTTTCCAGTGTTAGTGCACAGCTTGAAGTTTGTTCTTCTGACCAATCGTTGCTACATCTATGCTGTAGCAGCCTCAAGAGCTGAGAAATCCCATTTTGAATGAATTAAAAGTCAATCGGCGTCTATCCCAGTGGGTTCGGACACCAGCTCTGAATATCCTTCATGAACATAATATCATTGTATGTTGTGTTTGTCTGGATTGAGCTTTTTACATGAAATTATTTACACACTTTATGAACAGATTTTGGAAAGCTCTTTCACTTTGCATTGGAAACACTACATTTCAAGCCGACCACTTCTCCCTGCTCACAGCTGGAAACGCACCGCTCGTTTTTAACCCTCTGCTGCCATCTACTGATCATTAAGATCAGTAGATGGCACTTCTCTAAGATCATTAACAGGAACATCAACAACACCCGCACTCTATTCAACGTGGTCGACAAGCTTGCAAATCCTCCAAAACAGATCACGCCAGAACTTCTGTCCACAGAGAAATGTAATGAGTTTGCTCATTTCTTCTGTGAAAAAATCAAAACTATTAGACTGACCATTAACTCCACTCAGTCAAACAATAAAACCATGCTGCCCCTACAGACACCTAAAAATAACATGACTATTATGTCACAATTTAATACAATAGACCAAAAAACTCTGGAGAAAACAGTTCAGCATCTTAAATCATCGACATGTTGTCTCGACATGCTGCCATCTGAATTTTTTAAAACTATTTTTAACTCTGTAAAAACTGATTTGCAACAAATAGTTAATGGCTCACTATCATCAGGCGTTTTCCCAAAGTCACTGAAAACAGCTGCCATTAAACCACTCCTAAAAAAGAGAACTCTGGATGCGTCTGTGTTAAACAACTACAGGCCGATCTCAAATCTTCCTTTCACAGCTAAGATCATTGAGAAAGTTGTCTACAATCAAGTCAGCAGTTTTTTGAATTCCAGTGGTTCTTTTGACAAATTTCAGTCAGGCTTTCGAGCTCACTACAGCACTGAAACGGCTCTCATAAAAGTGGTAAATGATCTACGGCTGAATAGTGACTCAGGTAAAATATCAGTTCTGGTTTTACTGGATCTTAGTGCAGCCTTCGACACTGTAGATCACAGAATACTGCTGGACAGGTTGGAAAACTGGGTTGGACTTTCCGGAACAGTCCTTAATTGGTTCAGGTCTTACTTAAAAGACTGCAGTTACTTTGTCACTATTGGCAGCTATGAATCTGACAGAGTGGCTATGACATGTGGAATCCCCCAGGGATCAGTTCTCGGACCTCTCCTGTTCAATCTTTATATGCTGCCATTAGGCCAAATGCTACAGGCTAACAACATTGATTACCATAGTTATGCAGATGACACACAGATATATCTGGCTCTCTCACCAGATGATTACAGCCCAATAGATTCACTGTGTCAGTGTTTAGAGGACATCAATAAATGGATGAGCCAGAATTTTTTACAGTTAAATAAGGACAAAACAGAGATTGTCGTGTTTGGCAACAAAGAAAAGAGGTCTAGTGTCATTGAACACCTCAGTTCCCGGGCTCTAAAAACCAAAGACCAAGTCCGAAATCTTGGCGTTCTAATAGACTCAGATCTTACATTCACCAGCCATATTAAAACCATCACCAAAACAGCCTTCTACCATCTTAGAAATATAGCCAAAATCAAGGGTCTAGTGTGCCAACAAGACCTAGAGAAGCTGATCCATGCTTTTATCTCCAGTAGGGTGGACTATTGTAATGGTCTCTTAACTGGACTTCCCAAAAAGACCATTAAACAGTTACAGCTCATTCAGAACGCTGCTGCAAGAGTTTTAACCAAGACAAAGAGAACTGAGCACATCACTCCAGTTCTAAAATCTCTACACTGGCTTCCGGTTAGTTACAGAATAGAATTTAAAGTGCTGCTACTGGTCTATAAATCACTGAATGGGTTCGGCCCAGAATACATCTCAGAAATGTTTAGAGAATATAAACCCAGTAGATCTCTTAGATCCATGGACTCAGGTCAGCTAGTAGAGCCCAGAGTCCAAACTAAACATGGTGAAGCAGCATTTAGTTGTTGGGCTGCATATAACTGGAACAGACTGCCAGGAGATATTAGATGTTCCTCAAACATAGAAATCTTTAAATCCAGGTTAAAAACTTTTATTTTTTCTTGTGCCTATGATTGAGCTCGATATTTTTACTATTACCCTCATTTTACCATATTTCTTTTAGTCTTGTTTTAATTCCATATTCTCTAAACTGTAAGGTATATTTTACTATATTTTCTTTTAGTTTTTATGTTTTATTTGCTTATTTCTCTTGTTTTAATTTCGTATTTACCAAATTGTAGGGTATATTTTACAATATTTTCTTTTAATTTTTCAAGTTCTTAATTTTTATCTCTCTTGTTTGAATTTCATGTTTTTAATTGTAACTAAATGTTTGCAAGAAGTCTTTCTGAGGTTCTAGATCTCAGGAATGTTTTAATGCTTTTAATTTTTAATTTTTCCTTATGTAAAGCACTTTGAATTGCCACTGTGTATGAAAGGTGCTATACAAATAAACTTGCCTTGCCTTGCCTTGCCTTACTGGACGTTTTCGGTTACAACGTCCTCATGTACTTTTAGAACAGTCCTACTTTGCACCAGTTTGTAGGACTTTCAAGGTAGAATGAACCACCTCGTACCCCCCCAACGACACCAGCTATCTTTTTTTGTACCCCCACTGCCTAATTACTTTTACTGGGCTCCAATCTTTAAGTCAGAAGAATGTCAACCGATTTTTGTACCTCATTACAAAACAAACCCCAAGCTAACCCCAGACTTACTGCAAAAACTGGCACCTGCTGTTTAGGTTAGGAACTGCATCTAACCCCAAGCTAACCCCAGACTTACTGAAAGCTGGCACCTGCTGTTTAGGTTAGGAACTGCATCTAACCCCAAGCTAACCCCAGACTTACTGAAAGCTGGCACCTGCTGTTTAGGTTAGGAACTGCATCTAACCCCAAGCTAACCCCAGACTTACTGAAAGCTGGCACCTGCTGTTTAGGTTAGGAACTGCATCTAACCCCAAGCTAACCCCAGACTTACTGAAAGCTGGCACCTGCTGTTTAGGTTAGGAACTGCATCTAACCCCACATGAAATTAAGAAACCCAAATGAAAGGGCACATTTTCTGCATAATTGCACAGCTTGTAACCCTTGTAACCAATCATGGCTACATCTCTGTAGCAAGCTTTAGGAGCTGAGAAATCGATCCAAGTTTGAATTAGGGCCTGTTTATGTAGCTGCAGACAGTTCTCTTGTCCTTTATGTTCCACGTTTCCTTAATCTTAACCATCACCTAATCCCTAATTACTCTAACCCCAACCTCAATAAACCTAATCTTAACCATCACCTAATCCCTAATTACTCTAACCCCAACCTCAATAAACCTAATCTTAACCATAACCTCATTCCTAATTATTCCAACCCCAACCTCAATAAGCCTAATCTTAACCATAACCTAATCCCTAATTACTCTAACCCCAACCTCAATAAACCTAATCTTAACCATCACCTAATCCCTAATTACTCTAACCCCAACCTCAATAAACCTAATCTTAACCATCACCTAATCCCTAATTACTCTAACCCCAACCTCAATAAACCTAATCTTAACCATAACCTCATTCCTAATTATTCCAACCCCAACCTCAATAAGCCTAATCTTAACCATAACCTAATCCCTAATTACTCTAACCCCAACCTCAATAGACTCATCTCAACGATGACCTTACCCCAATTATTTACCATAACCCAACCCCTAATTACTCTAACCCTAAGCTTAATAAACCTAATTTCAACCCAATTCCCAATTATTCCAACCCCAACCACAATAAACTCCATTTCAACCATAACCCAACTCCCAATTATTCTAACCCTAATCCTAATAAACCTTCCAACTAGAACCTAACCTTCATTTACACTGTCCCCAATCACAATAAATGAAATTTCAATTATAGTTCAGTCCATAATTATATCAACTCTAACCTTAATAAACCTAATTACAACTTCAACCCAATTTCCAAGTACTTTAAATTCAATACACTGAAGCTCTACTACAACCTAATCTTTGATCATCCTAGCCCTGACCCCAAATAAACTGAATTTTAACCGCAATCTAATCACCCATCATCCTAACCCCAATTTAGATTAAAACTAGACTGACTACAACCCACCCTACCTACAATTAATTCAACTTCGACCTCAATAGATATATTTCTAACCCTGACCTACCTTAACCACCTTGACCATAAATTATACAATATAATTGATTGACCTAAAACATAATTTAAAATGGAAACCCCCAAAATCAATCGATATCCTATGTAATATTAATGAAATAAAAAAGGAATAAGGAAAAAAAGGTTATACCACAAGAGGGACACCTGAGGGCGCCACAGTCAACATGAAGTCCTCGAGGATGTTTGGGTATGGATATGGACGTTTGTGTAATATTTTTTGCCACAAGCAAACCAAGAATACACACCGTAGAGAAGTTTAAAGAGCCAAGCGCGCTGAGAACACGACGGTAAACACTTTACAACATGTGTACATAACTAAACATATACTAACACCTAACTACCAGTTTATTAACAATGAATTAATACATCGACTGATAGTGAGTGCATCATGAATTATTGATGAATTAATGATATGTATACATTAACAAATTAATGAGTGACATATGAATAGACTAGGGTTAAATTGGGCCTATTCGGTGCGTACTCTCTCTTAAGCTGGGAAGCCTCGACTTCCCGGCTTGACGGAATCCTAAGGCACCGCTCATTTTTGATCCTCTGCTGCCATCTTTTGGAATAGTCATGCCACATCACTTAGTATGATTTCAGGTTTTTCAACAGCTCATATTCCAAAAAATACCAAACCTTGGCTACCTGATAAGTCAGAAGAATGTCAACCGAACTGTTCACATCTTGTTCAATCGATTCAGGTACTTTACTGTTCTGTTCCTTTATTTTTTATTGTTATTTTTTAACATTACACACACTGCCAATTGCCTGTGTGTGTGTGTGTGTGTGTGTGTGTGTGTCTGTGTCTGTGTCTGTGTGTGTGTGTGTGTGTGTGTGTGTCCACGTACTCGGCCCATGAATCTCATTCTGATACCAGGGGTTACCATTCGTGTTCTTGAACGATTATTGCATTTTTGTGCTTATCATATGTTTTGTTTTGTTTTTTTTGTGTGTGTGTTGTGTGTCATAGGTTCGTGGTCTCGTGGATGTGTGGGTCGTGTGCTGCCCACCTCGGCCACGGACGGATCTTCTGCTCCAAGTCTGACTCGGATCATGTCCTGCTGAAATAAATAAATAAAAGGTAGGCAAATAGTTAGACATACACATGGATTGATGGATGCTTTACTGATCCCCAAGGAAATAAAAGTCCCTGTGGTACAATACAACACACATCATTGACATTACAAACCAGCAAAAAGGACATGTTTGAGTTTCAACCAATGGGATTCCAAACATTTGCATACGGCCAATAGGAGAGCAGACATTTGCATACTGCTACCTCCAGCCAATAGGAGAGCAAAGATTAGCATACGTCTCATTTCAATGCCACTAATTTGAATGCCGCCTCTGGTTTTAACTCTTAACCTATGAGCAAAACCCTAACCACGCCCCCAATCCAAGGCCTAACCCCAAGCTAACCCCAGACTTACTGAAAGCTGGCACCTGCTGTTTAGGTTAGGAACTGCATCTAACCCCAAGCTAACCCCAGACTTACTGAAAGCTGGCACCTGCTGTTTAGGTTAGGAACTGCATCTAACCCCAAGCTAACCCCAGACTTACTGAAAGCTGGCACCTGCTGTTTAGGTTAGGAACTGCATCTAACCCCAAGCTAACCCCAGACTTACTGAAAGCTGGCACCTGCTGTTTAGGTTAGGAACTGCATCTAACCCCAAGCTAACCCCAGACTTACTGAAAGCTGGCACCTGCTGTTTAGGTTAGGAACTGCATCTAACCCCACATGAAATTAAGAAACCCAAATGAAAGGGCACATTTTCTGCATAATTGCACAGCTTGTAACCCTTGTAACCAATCATGGCTACATCTCTGTAGCAAGCTTTAGGAGCTGAGAAATCGATCCAAGTTTGAATTAGGGCCTGTTTATGTAGCTGCAGACAGTTCTCTTGTCCTTTATGTTCCACGTTTCCTTAATCTTAACCATCACCTAATCCCTAATTACTCTAACCCCAACCTCAATAAACCTAATCTTAACCATCACCTAATCCCTAATTACTCTAACCCCAACCTCAATAAACCTAATCTTAACCATAACCTCATTCCTAATTATTCCAACCCCAACCTCAATAAGCCTAATCTTAACCATAACCTAATCCCTAATTACTCTAACCCCAACCTCAATAAACCTAATCTTAACCATCACCTAATCCCTAATTACTCTAACCCCAACCTCAATAAACCTAATCTTAACCATCACCTAATCCCTAATTACTCTAACCCCAACCTCAATAAACCTAATCTTAACCATAACCTCATTCCTAATTATTCCAACCCCAACCTCAATAAGCCTAATCTTAACCATAACCTAATCCCTAATTACTCTAACCCCAACCTCAATAGACTCATCTCAACGATGACCTTACCCCAATTATTTACCATAACCCAACCCCTAATTACTCTAACCCTAAGCTTAATAAACCTAATTTCAACCCAATTCCCAATTATTCCAACCCCAACCACAATAAACTCCATTTCAACCATAACCCAACTCCCAATTATTCTAACCCTAATCCTAATAAACCTTCCAACTAGAACCTAACCTTCATTTACACTGTCCCCAATCACAATAAATGAAATTTCAATTATAGTTCAGTCCATAATTATATCAACTCTAACCTTAATAAACCTAATTACAACTTCAACCCAATTTCCAAGTACTTTAAATTCAATACACTGAAGCTCTACTACAACCTAATCTTTGATCATCCTAGCCCTGACCCCAAATAAACTGAATTTTAACCGCAATCTAATCACCCATCATCCTAACCCCAATTTAGATTAAAACTAGACTGACTACAACCCACCCTACCTACAATTAATTCAACTTCGACCTCAATAGATATATTTCTAACCCTGACCTACCTTAACCACCTTGACCATAAATTATACAATATAATTGATTGACCTAAAACATAATTTAAAATGGAAACCCCCAAAATAAATCGATATCCTATGTAATATTAATGAAATAAAAAAGGAATAAGGAAAAAAAGGTTATACCACAAGAGGGACACCTGAGGGCGCCACAGTCAACATGAAGTCCTCGAGGATGTTTGGGTATGGATATGGACGTTTGTGTAATATTTTTTGCCACAAGCAAACCAAGAATACACACCGTAGAGAAGTTTAAAGAGCCAAGCGCGCTGAGAACACGACGGTAAACACTTTACAACATGTGTACATAACTAAACATATACTAACACCTAACTACCAGTTTATTAACAATGAATTAATACATCGACTGATAGTGAGTGCATCATGAATTATTGATGAAT
This sequence comes from Trichomycterus rosablanca, assembly GCF_030014385.1. Lineage (NCBI taxonomy): Eukaryota > Metazoa > Chordata > Actinopteri > Siluriformes > Trichomycteridae > Trichomycterus > Trichomycterus rosablanca. Next base: position 21,584 of record NW_026947255.1, read on the forward strand.
TAATGATATGTATACATTAACAAATTAATGAGTGACATATGAATAGACTAGGGTTAAATTGGGCCTATTCGGTGCGTACTCTCTCTTAAGCTGGGAAGCCTCGACTTCCCGGCTTGACGGAATCCTAAGGCACCGCTCATTTTTGATCCTCTGCTGCCATCTTTTGGAATAGTCATGCCACATCACTTAGTATGATTTCAGGTTTTTCAACAGCTCGTATTCCAAAAAATACCAAACCTTGGCTACCTGATAAGTCAGAAGAATGTCAACCGAACTGTTCACATCTTGTTCAATCGATTCAGGTACTTTACTGTTCTGTTCCTTTATTTTTTATTGTTATTTTTTAACATTACACACACTGCCAATTGCCTGTGTGTGTGTGTGTGTGTGTGTGTGTGTGTGTGTGTGTCTGTGTCTGTGTCTGTGTGTGTGTGTGTGTGTGTGTGTGTCCACGTACTCGGCCCATGAATCTCATTCTGATACCAGGGGTTACCATTCGTGTTCTTGAACGATTATTGCATTTTTGTGCTTATCATATGTTTTGTTTTGTTTTTTTTGTGTGTGTGTTGTGTGTCATAGGTTCGTGGTCTCGTGGATGTGTGGGTCGTGTGCTGCCCACCTCGGCCACGGACGGATCTTCTGCTCCAAGTCTGACTCGGATCATGTCCTGCTGAAATAAATAAATAAAAGGTAGGCAAATAGTTAGACATACACATGGATTGATGGATGCTTTACTGATCCCCAAGGAAATAAAAGTCCCTGTGGTACAATACAACACACATCATTGACATTACAAACCAGCAAAAAGGACATGTTTGAGTTTCAACCAATGGGATTCCAAACATTTGCATACGGCCAATAGGAGAGCAGACATTTGCATACTGCTACCTCCAGCCAATAGGAGAGCAAAGATTAGCATACGTCTCATTTCAATGCCACTAATTTGAATGCCGCCTCTGGTTTTAACTCTTAACCTATGAGCAAAACCCTAACCACGCCCCCAATCCAAGGCCTAACCCCAAGCTAACCCCAGACTTACTGCAAGGTGGCACCTGCTGTTTAGGTTAGGAACTGCATCTAACCCCAAGCTAACCCCAGACTTACTGAAAGCTGGCACCTGCTGTTTAGGTTAGGAACTGCATCTAACCCCAAGCTAACCCCAGACTTACTGAAAGCTGGCACCTGCTGTTTAGGTTAGGAACTGCATCTAACCCCAAGCTAACCCCAGACTTACTGAAAGCTGGCACCTGCTGTTTAGGTTAGGAACTGCATCTAACCCCAAGCTAACCCCAGACTTACTGAAAGCTGGCACCTGCTGTTTAGGTTAGGAACTGCATCTAACCCCACATGAAATTAAGAAACCCAAATGAAAGGGCACATTTTCTGCATAATTGCACAGCTTGTAACCCTTGTAACCAATCATGGCTACATCTCTGTAGCAAGCTTTAGGAGCTGAGAAATCGATCCAAGTTTGAATTAGGGCCTGTTTATGTAGCTGCAGACAGTTCTCTTGTCCTTTATGTTCCACGTTTCCTTAATCTTAACCATCACCTAATCCCTAATTACTCTAACCCCAACCTCAATAAACCTAATCTTAACCATCACCTAATCCCTAATTACTCTAACCCCAACCTCAATAAACCTAATCTTAACCATAACCTCATTCCTAATTATTCCAACCCCAACCTCAATAAGCCTAATCTTAACCATAACCTAATCCCTAATTACTCTAACCCCAACCTCAATAAACCTAATCTTAACCATCACCTAATCCCTAATTACTCTAACCCCAACCTCAATAAACCTAATCTTAACCATCACCTAATCCCTAATTACTCTAACCCCAACCTCAATAAACCTAATCTTAACCATAACCTCATTCCTAATTATTCCAACCCCAACCTCAATAAGCCTAATCTTAACCATAACCTAATCCCTAATTACTCTAACCCCAACCTCAATAGACTCATCTCAACGATGACCTTACCCCAATTATTTACCATAACCCAACCCCTAATTACTCTAACCCTAAGCTTAATAAACCTAATTTCAACCCAATTCCCAATTATTCCAACCCCAACCACAATAAACTCCATTTCAACCATAACCCAACTCCCAATTATTCTAACCCTAATCCTAATAAACCTTCCAACTAGAACCTAACCTTCATTTACACTGTCCCCAATCACAATAAATGAAATTTCAATTATAGTTCAGTCCATAATTATATCAACTCTAACCTTAATAAACCTAATTACAACTTCAACCCAATTTCCAAGTACTTTAAATTCAATACACTGAAGCTCTACTACAACCTAATCTTTGATCATCCTAGCCCTGACCCCAAATAAACTGAATTTTAACCGCAATCTAATCACCCATCATCCTAACCCCAATTTAGATTAAAACTAGACTGACTACAACCCACCCTACCTACAATTAATTCAACTTCGACCTCAATAGATATATTTCTAACCCTGACCTACCTTAACCACCTTGACCATAAATTATACAATATAATTGATTGACCTAAAACATAATTTAAAATGGAAACCCCCAAAATAAATCGATATCCTATGTAATATTAATGAAATAAAAAAGGAATAAGGAAAAAAAGGTTATACCACAAGAGGGACACCTGAGGGCGCCACAGTCAACATGAAGTCCTCGAGGATGTTTGGGTATGGATATGGACGTTTGTGTAATATTTTTTGCCACAAGCAAACCAAGAATACACACCGTAGAGAAGTTTAAAGAGCCAAGCGCGCTGAGAACACGACGGTAAACACTTTACAACATGTGTACATAACTAAACATATACTAACACCTAACTACCAGTTTATTAACAATGAATTAATACATCGACTGATAGTGAGTGCATCATGAATTATTGATGAATTAATGATATGTATACATTAACAAATTAATGAGTGACATATGAATAGACTAGGGTTAAATTGGGCCTATTCGGTGCGTACTCTCTCTTAAGCTGGGAAGCCTCGACTTCCCGGCTTGACGGAATCCTAAGGCACCGCTCATTTTTGATCCTCTGCTGCCATCTTTTGGAATAGTCATGCCACATCACTTAGTATGATTTCAGGTTTTTCAACAGCTCGTATTCCAAAAAATACCAAACCTTGGCTACCTGATAAGTCAGAAGAATGTCAACCGAACTGTTCACATCTTGTTCAATCGATTCAGGTACTTTACTGTTCTGTTCCTTTATTTTTTATTGTTATTTTTTAACATTACACACACTGCCAATTGCCTGTGTGTGTGTGTGTGTGTGTGTGTGTGTGTGTGTGTGTCTGTGTCTGTGTCTGTGTGTGTGTGTGTGTGTGTGTGTGTGTCCACGTACTCGGCCCATGAATCTCATTCTGATACCAGGGGTTACCATTCGTGTTCTTGAACGATTATTGCATTTTTGTGCTTATCATATGTTTTGTTTTGTTTTTTTTGTGTGTGTGTTGTGTGTCATAGGTTCGTGGTCTCGTGGATGTGTGGGTCGTGTGCTGCCCACCTCGGCCACGGACGGATCTTCTGCTCCAAGTCTGACTCGGATCATGTCCTGCTGAAATAAATAAATAAAAGGTAGGCAAATAGTTAGACATACACATGGATTGATGGATGCTTTACTGATCCCCAAGGAAATAAAAGTCCCTGTGGTACAATACAACACACATCATTGACATTACAAACCAGCAAAAAGGACATGTTTGAGTTTCAACCAATGGGATTCCAAACATTTGCATACGGCCAATAGGAGAGCAGACATTTGCATACTGCTACCTCCAGCCAATAGGAGAGCAAAGATTAGCATACGTCTCATTTCAATGCCACTAATTTGAATGCCGCCTCTGGTTTTAACTCTTAACCTAACCCTAACCCTAACCCTAACCCTAACCCTAACCCTAACCCTAACCCTAACCCTAACCCTAACCCTAACCCTAACCCTAGCTTTTTACATGAAATTATTTACACACTTTATGAACAGATTTTGGAAAGCTCTTTCACTTTGCATTGGAAACACTACATTTCAAGCCGACCACTTCTCCCTGCTCACAGCTGGAAACGCACCGCTCGTTTTTAACCCTCTGCTGCCATCTACTGGACGTTTTCGGTTACAACGTCCTCATGTACTTTTAGAAGTCATACAGCACCAGTTTGTAGGACTTTCAAGGTAGAATGAACCACCTCGTACCCCCCCAACGACACCAGCTATCTTTTTTTGTACCCCCACTGCCTAATTACTTTTACTGGGCTCCAATCTTTAAGTCAGAAGAATGTCAACCGATTTTTGTACCTCATTACAAAACAAACCCCAAGCTAACCCCAGACTTACTGCAAGGTGGCACCTGCTGTTTAGGTTAGGAACTGCATCTAACCCCAAGCTAACCCCAGACTTACTGAAAGCTGGCACCTGCTGTTTAGGTTAGGAACTGCATCTAACCCCAAGCTAACCCCAGACTTACTGAAAGCTGGCACCTGCTGTTTAGGTTAGGAACTGCATCTAACCCCAAGCTAACCCCAGACTTACTGCAAGGTGGCACCTGCTGTTTAGGTTAGGAACTGCATCTAACCCCAAGCTAACCCCAGACTTACTGAAAGCTGGCACCTGCTGTTTAGGTTAGGAACTGCATCTAACCCCACATGAAATTAAGAAACCCAAATGAAAGGGCACATTTTCTGCATAATTGCACAGCTTGTAACCCTTGTAACCAATCATGGCTACATCTCTGTAGCAAGCTTTAGGAGCTGAGAAATCGATCCAAGTTTGAATTAGGGCCTGTTTATGTAGCTGCAGACAGTTCTCTTGTCCTTTATGTTCCACGTTTCCTTAATCTTAACCATCACCTAATCCCTAATTACTCTAACCCCAACCTCAATAAACCTAATCTTAACCATCACCTAATCCCTAATTACTCTAACCCCAACCTCAATAAACCTAATCTTAACCATAACCTCATTCCTAATTATTCCAACCCCAACCTCAATAAGCCTAATCTTAACCATAACCGAATCCCTAATTACTCTAACCCCAACCTCAATAGACTCATCTCAACGATGACCTTACCCCAATTATTTACCATGACCCAACCCCTAATTACTCTAACCCTAAGCTTAATAAACCTAATTTCAACCCAATTCCCAATTATTCCAACCCCAACCACAATAAACTCCATTTCAACCATAACCCAACTCCCAATTATTCTAACCCTAATCCTAATAAACCTTCCAACTAGAACCTAACCTTCATTTACACTGTCCCCAATCACAATAAATGAAATTTCAATTATAGTTCAGTCCATAATTATATCAACTCTAACCTTAATAAACCTAATTACAACTTCAACCCAATTTCCAAGTACTTTAAATTCAATACACTGAAGCTCTACTACAACCTAATCTTTGATCATCCTAGCCCTGACCCCAAATAAACTGAATTTTAACCGCAATCTAATCACCCATCATCCTAACCCCAATTTAGATTAAAACTAGACTGACTACAACCCACCCTACCTACAATTAATTCAACTTCGACCTCAATAGATATATTTCTAACCCTGACCTACCTTAACCACCTTGACCATAAATTATACAATATAATTGATTGACCTAAAACATAATTTAAAATGGAAACCCCCAAAATCAATCGATATCCTATGTAATATTAATGAAATAAAAAAGGAATAAGGAAAAAAAGGTTATACCACAAGAGGGACACCTGAGGGCGCCACAGTCAACATGAAGTCCTCGAGGATGTTTGGGTATGGATATGGACGTTTGTGTAATATTTTTTGCCACAAGCAAACCAAGAATACACACCGTAGAGAAGTTTAAAGAGCCAAGCGCGCTGAGAACACGACGGTAAACACTTTACAACATGTGTACATAACTAAACATATACTAACACCTAACTACCAGTTTATTAACAATGAATTAATACATCGACTGATAGTGAGTGCATCATGAATTATTGATGAATTAATGATATGTATACATTAACAAATTAATGAGTGACATATGAATAGACTAGGGTTAAATTGGGCCTATTCGGTGCGTACTCTCTCTTAAGCTGGGAAGCCTCGACTTCCCGGCTTGACGGAATCCTAAGGCACCGCTCATTTTTGATCCTCTGCTGCCATCTTTTGGAATAGTCATGCCACATCACTTAGTATGATTTCAGGTTTTTCAACAGCTCGTATTCCAAAAAATACCAAACCTTGGCTACCTGATAAGTCAGAAGAATGTCAACCGAACTGTTCACATCTTGTTCAATCGATTCAGGTACTTTACTGTTCTGTTCCTTTATTTTTTATTGTTATTTTTTAACATTACACACACTGCCAATTGCCTGTGTGTGTGTGTGTGTGTGTGTGTGTGTGTGTGTGTGTCTGTGTCTGTGTCTGTGTGTGTGTGTGTGTGTGTGTGTGTCCACGTACTCGGCCCATGAATCTCATTCTGATACCAGGGGTTACCATTCGTGTTCTTGAACGATTATTGCATTTTTGTGCTTATCATATGTTTTGTTTTGTTTTTTTTGTGTGTGTGTTGTGTGTCATAGGTTCGTGGTCTCGTGGATGTGTGGGTCGTGTGCTGCCCACCTCGGCCACGGACGGATCTTCTGCTCCAAGTCTGACTCGGATCATGTCCTGCTGAAATAAATAAATAAAAGGTAGGCAAATAGTTAGACATACACATGGATTGATGGATGCTTTACTGATCCCCAAGGAAATAAAAGTCCCTGTGGTACAATACAACACACATCATTGACATTACAAACCAGCAAAAAGGACATGTTTGAGTTTCAACCAATGGGATTCCAAACATTTGCATACGGCCAATAGGAGAGCAGACATTTGCATACTGCTACCTCCAGCCAATAGGAGAGCAAAGATTAGCATACGTCTCATTTCAATGCCACTAATTTGAATGCCGCCTCTGGTTTTAACTCTTACCCTAACCCTAACCCTAACCCTAACCCTAACCCTAACCCTAACCTCGGCCACGGACGGATCTTCTGCTCCAAGTCTGACTCGGATCATGTCCTGCTGAAATAAATAAATAAAAGGTAGGCAAATAGTTAGACATACACATGGATTGATGGATGCTTTACTGATCCCCAAGGAAATAAAAGTCCCTGTGGTACAATACAACACACATCATTGACATTACAAACCAGCAAAAAGGACATGTTTGAGTTTCAACCAATGGGATTCCAAACATTTGCATACGGCCAATAGGAGAGCAGACATTTGCATACTGCTACCTCCAGCCAATAGGAGAGCAAAGATTAGCATACGTCTCATTTCAATGCCACTAATTTGAATGCCGCCTCTGGTTTTAACTCTTAACCTATGAGCAAAACCCTAACCACGCCCCCAATCCAAGGCCTAACCCCAAGCTAACCCCAGACTTACTGAAAGCTGGCACCTGCTGTTTAGGTTAGGAACTGCATCTAACCCCAAGCTAACCCCAGACTTACTGAAAGCTGGCACCTGCTGTTTAGGTTAGGAACTGCATCTAACCCCAAGCTAACCCCAGACTTACTGAAAGCTGGCACCTGCTGTTTAGGTTAGGAACTGCATCTAACCCCAAGCTAACCCCAGACTTACTGAAAGCTGGCACCTGCTGTTTAGGTTAGGAACTGCATCTAACCCCAAGCTAACCCCAGACTTACTGAAAGCTGGCACCTGCTGTTTAGGTTAGGAACTGCATCTAACCCCACATGAAATTAAGAAACCCAAATGAAAGGGCACATTTTCTGCATAATTGCACAGCTTGTAACCCTTGTAACCAATCATGGCTACATCTCTGTAGCAAGCTTTAGGAGCTGAGAAATCGATCCAAGTTTGAATTAGGGCCTGTTTATGTAGCTGCAGACAGTTCTCTTGTCCTTTATGTTCCACGTTTCCTTAATCTTAACCATCACCTAATCCCTAATTACTCTAACCCCAACCTCAATAAACCTAATCTTAACCATCACCTAATCCCTAATTACTCTAACCCCAACCTCAATAAACCTAATCTTAACCATAACCTCATTCCTAATTATTCCAACCCCAACCTCAATAAGCCTAATCTTAACCATAACCTAATCCCTAATTACTCTAACCCCAACCTCAATAAACCTAATCTTAACCATCACCTAATCCCTAATTACTCTAACCCCAACCTCAATAAACCTAATCTTAACCATCACCTAATCCCTAATTACTCTAACCCCAACCTCAATAAACCTAATCTTAACCATAACCTCATTCCTAATTATTCCAACCCCAACCTCAATAAGCCTAATCTTAACCATAACCTAATCCCTAATTACTCTAACCCCAACCTCAATAGACTCATCTCAACGATGACCTTACCCCAATTATTTACCATAACCCAACCCCTAATTACTCTAACCCTAAGCTTAATAAACCTAATTTCAACCCAATTCCCAATTATTCCAACCCCAACCACAATAAACTCCATTTCAACCATAACCCAACTCCCAATTATTCTAACCCTAATCCTAATAAACCTTCCAACTAGAACCTAACCTTCATTTACACTGTCCCCAATCACAATAAATGAAATTTCAATTATAGTTCAGTCCATAATTATATCAACTCTAACCTTAATAAACCTAATTACAACTTCAACCCAATTTCCAAGTACTTTAAATTCAATACACTGAAGCTCTACTACAACCTAATCTTTGATCATCCTAGCCCTGACCCCAAATAAACTGAATTTTAACCGCAATCTAATCACCCATCATCCTAACCCCAATTTAGATTAAAACTAGACTGACTACAACCCACCCTACCTACAATTAATTCAACTTCGACCTCAATAGATATATTTCTAACCCTGACCTACCTTAACCACCTTGACCATAAATTATACAATATAATTGATTGACCTAAAACATAATTTAAAATGGAAACCCCCAAAATAAATCGATATCCTATGTAATATTAATGAAATAAAAAAGGAATAAGGAAAAAAAGGTTATACCACAAGAGGGACACCTGAGGGCGCCACAGTCAACATGAAGTCCTCGAGGATGTTTGGGTATGGATATGGACGTTTGTGTAATATTTTTTGCCACAAGCAAACCAAGAATACACACCGTAGAGAAGTTTAAAGAGCCAAGCGCGCTGAGAACACGACGGTAAACACTTTACAACATGTGTACATAACTAAACATATACTAACACCTAACTACCAGTTTATTAACAATGAATTAATACATCGACTGATAGTGAGTGCATCATGAATTATTGATGAATTAATGATATGTATACATTAACAAATTAATGAGTGACATATGAATAGACTAGGGTTAAATTGGGCCTATTCGGTGCGTACTCTCTCTTAAGCTGGGAAGCCTCGACTTCCCGGCTTGACGGAATCCTAAGGCACCGCTCATTTTTGATCCTCTGCTGCCATCTTTTGGAATAGTCATGCCACATCACTTAGTATGATTTCAGGTTTTTCAACAGCTCGTATTCCAAAAAATACCAAACCTTGGCTACCTGATAAGTCAGAAGAATGTCAACCGAACTGTTCACATCTTGTTCAATCGATTCAGGTACTTTACTGTTCTGTTCCTTTATTTTTTATTGTTATTTTTTAACATTACACACACTGCCAATTGCCTGTGTGTGTGTGTGTGTGTGTGTGTGTGTGTCTGTGTCTGTGTCTGTGTGTGTGTGTGTGTGTGTGTGTGTGTCCACGTACTCGGCCCATGAATCTCATTCTGATACCAGGGGTTACCATTCGTGTTCTTGAACGATTATTGCATTTTTGTGCTTATCATATGTTTTGTTTTGTTTTTTTTGTGTGTGTGTTGTGTGTCATAGGCAGTGTTGTGCGTGAACGAGTTCAAAAGAACGCGTTCATTGAACACGCTCATTTTTTCGTGAACGTTGAACTGAACGCAACACATTTTTAATAAAGAACTTGAACGTGAATTAGTTCACATTATGTGTCATGAACGGCAGACATCACTGTAAATGAACGTTGGAATTTGTTTTCCATTGAAAACTGAGTGACATCTGTTTTCTCTTTTGAAACGCAACGAGAGAAAGTTCCTCCCTCCTGTATTCTCGCTGGTGCCGCTTAAATCATGTATCACCAGACAGAAATGGTTTTGACATTGTGTGCGCAATGCATCGCAGTTTCCTTAAAAATAAAGTTTTTTGTGCCTTTGAGTTTTGCCTTCATTACCTTCATTCAAGAGTTTCATTTCATACGCACACATATGTATATATAATATCATATATATCAAATAATATATACATATTTCATATTATATATTCTTTTTTTAATTAAATGCTGGTAGATTTCATTGCACTAAGTATAGAACTGGTCTACCTTGTCTGTACTGCTGCAAGTTTCATCACCTGGTAAGAAACCCACAATTGCAGTGTCATGAGGAAATGTCTACAATGAGCAGTTTCAAAGAACGTATAGTGATTTCTAGCTTGTAGTGTGAAAAAAAGTATTTATTTGAATATCTCACGAAAAAAGTAAAATGAACTGAACTTTGAACTAGTTCAGAATTAAAATTGTGAACTTTGAACGTGAACTGTTCACTTTGAGCATGTATGAACTGAACTTGAACTAGTTCAGAAAAGCTGTGAACTGGCACAACACTGGTCATAGGTTCGTGGTCTCGTGGATGTGTGGGTCGTGTGCTGCCCACCTCGGCCACGGACGGATCTTCTGCTCCAAGTCTGACTCGGATCATGTCCTGCTGAAATAAATAAATAAAAGGTAGGCAAATAGTTAGACATACACATGGATTGATGGATGCTTTACTGATCCCCAAGGAAATAAAAGTCCCTGTGGTACAATACAACACACATCATTGACATTACAAACCAGCAAAAAGGACATGTTTGAGTTTCAACCAATGGGATTCCAAACATTTGCATACGGCCAATAGGAGAGCAGACATTTGCATACTGCTACCTCCAGCCAATAGGAGAGCAAAGATTAGCATACGTCTCATTTCAATGCCACTAATTTGAATGCCGCCTCTGGTTTTAACTCTTAACCTATGAGCAAAACCCTAACCACGCCCCCAATCCAAGGCCTAACCCCAAGCTAACCCCAGACTTACTGCAAGGTGGCACCTGCTGTTTAGGTTAGGAACTGCATCTAACCCCAAGCTAACCCCAGACTTACTGAAAGCTGGCACCTGCTGTTTAGGTTAGGAACTGCATCTAACCCCAAGCTAACCCCAGACTTACTGAAAGCTGGCACCTGCTGTTTAGGTTAGGAACTGCATCTAACCCCAAGCTAACCCCAGACTTACTGCAAGCTGGCACCTGCTGTTTAGGTTAGGAACTGCATCTAACCCCACATGAAATTAAGAAACCCAAATGAAAGGGCACATTTTCTCCATAATTGCACAGCTTGTAACCCTTGTAACCAATCATGGCTACATCTCTGTAGCAAGCTTTAGGAGCTGAGAAATCGATCCAAGTTTGAATTAGGGCCTGTTTATGTAGCTGCAGACAGTTCTCTTGTCCTTTATGTTCCACGTTTCCTTAATTTTAACCATAACCTAATCCCTAATTATTCTAACCCCAACCTCAATAAACCTAATCTTAACCATTACCTAATCCCTAATTACTCTAACCCCAACCTCAATAAACCTAATCTTAACCATTACCTAATCCCTAATTATTCTAACCCCAACCTCAATAAACCTAATCTTAACCATTACCTAATCCCTAATTACTCTAACCCCAACCTCAATAAACCTAATCTTAACCATTACCTAATCCCTAATTACTCTAACCCCAACCTCAATAAACCTAATCTTAACCATAACCTCATTCCTAATTATTCCAACCCCAACCTCAATAAGCCTAATCTTAACCATAACCTAATCCCTAATTACTCTAACCCCAACCTCAATAAACCTAATCTTAACCATTACCTAATCCCTAATTACTCTAACCCCAACCTCAATAAACCTAATCTTAACCATAACCTAATCTTAACCATCACCTAATCCCTAATTACTCTAACCCCAACCTCAATAAACCTAATCTTAACCATCACCTAATCCCTAATTACTCTAACCCCAACCTCAATAAACCTAATCTTAACCATAACCTCATTTCTAATTATTCCAACCCCAACCTCAATAAGCCTAATCTTAACCATAACCTAATCCCTAATTATTCTAACCCCAACCTCAATAGACTCATCTCAACGATGACCTTACCCCAATTATTTACCATAACCCAACCCCTAATTACTCTAACCCTAAGCTTAATAAACCTAATTTCAACCCAATTCCCAATTATTCCCGTATCTCGGACGCCTTTAGGACCAGGGTCACGGGGCTCCGATATGTCGCTCGTGCCTACGCGCGGTCCGTCGTACTCTGGTCCGGTGGGCCTACGACATCCGGTTCCCTCGCGGGACCTCCGCACGTCGTCTGGGGCCTGACGACTACTCGCGTACGCGTCGGGGCCCGTGTCTCGGCCGCCTTTCGGACCACGGTGACGGGGCTCCGATATGTCGCTCGTGGCCGGGCCCCCTCCGACGTGCTCGGTTTCGGTGCGCCTACGTCCTACGGTTCCGCCGCGGGACCCCGAAACGTGGTTTTTTGGGCCTACTCGCGTACGCGTCGGGGGCCCGTATCTCGGCCGTCTTTCCACGCGGGACCGCGGGGCTCCGATATGTCGCTGGTAGGTTGGACCTGCACGCCCTGTGCGATTTTGGAGGTCCTACGACGTTTCTTCGAATTTTCCCGATTATTTGACTGAGTGTAGACTAGGGTCAGATGGGCCGCATTCTCTTAATCCGGGAACCTTGCACCATATGGTCGCTGCTTCCCGGCTTAAGGATCTGACCTCTGCAGGGCATGTTCGGAACTGCATCGACATTAAGAAAAGGAAATAAGAAACCCGATGAAACGGCACATTTTCCAGTGTTAGTGCACAGCTTGAAGTTTGTTCTTCTGACCAATCGTTGCTACATCTATGCTGTAGCAGCCTCAAGAGCTGAGAAATCCCATTTTGAATGAATTAAAAGTCAATCGGCGTCTATCCCAGTGGGTTCGGACACCAGCTCTGAATATCCTTCATGAACATAATATCATTGTATGTTGTGTTTGTCTGGATTGAGCTTTTTACATGAAATTATTTACACACTTTATGAACAGATTTTGGAAAGCTCTTTCACTTTGCATTGGAAACACTACATTTCAAGCCGACCACTTCTCCCTGCTCACAGCTGGAAACGCACCGCTCGTTTTTAACCCTCTGCTGCCATCTACTGATCATTAAGATCAGTAGATGGCACTTCTCTAAGATCATTAACAGGAACATCAACAACACCCGCACTCTATTCAACGTGGTCGACAAGCTTGCAAATCCTCCAAAACAGATCACGCCAGAACTTCTGTCCACAGAGAAATGTAATGAGTTTGCTCATTTCTTCTGTGAAAAAATCAAAACTATTAGACTGACCATTAACTCCACTCAGTCAAACAATAAAACCATGCTGCCCCTACAGACACCTAAAAATAACATGACTATTATGTCACAATTTAATACAATAGACCAAAAAACTCTGGAGAAAACAGTTCAGCATCTTAAATCATCGACATGTTGTCTCGACATGCTGCCATCTGAATTTTTTAAAACTATTTTTAACTCTGTAAAAACTGATTTGCAACAAATAGTTAATGGCTCACTATCATCAGGCGTTTTCCCAAAGTCACTGAAAACAGCTGCCATTAAACCACTCCTAAAAAAGAGAACTCTGGATGCGTCTGTGTTAAACAACTACAGGCCGATCTCAAATCTTCCTTTCACAGCTAAGATCATTGAGAAAGTTGTCTACAATCAAGTCAGCAGTTTTTTGAATTCCAGTGGTTCTTTTGACAAATTTCAGTCAGGCTTTCGAGCTCACTACAGCACTGAAACGGCTCTCATAAAAGTGGTAAATGATCTACGGCTGAATAGTGACTCAGGTAAAATATCAGTTCTGGTTTTACTGGATCTTAGTGCAGCCTTCGACACTGTAGATCACAGAATACTGCTGGACAGGTTGGAAAACTGGGTTGGACTTTCCGGAACAGTCCTTAATTGGTTCAGGTCTTACTTAAAAGACTGCAGTTACTTTGTCACTATTGGCAGCTATGAATCTGACAGAGTGGCTATGACATGTGGAATCCCCCAGGGATCAGTTCTCGGACCTCTCCTGTTCAATCTTTATATGCTGCCATTAGGCCAAATGCTACAGGCTAACAACATTGATTACCATAGTTATGCAGATGACACACAGATATATCTGGCTCTCTCACCAGATGATTACAGCCCAATAGATTCACTGTGTCAGTGTTTAGAGGACATCAATAAATGGATGAGCCAGAATTTTTTACAGTTAAATAAGGACAAAACAGAGATTGTCGTGTTTGGCAACAAAGAAAAGAGGTCTAGTGTCATTGAACACCTCAGTTCCCGGGCTCTAAAAACCAAAGACCAAGTCCGAAATCTTGGCGTTCTAATAGACTCAGATCTTACATTCACCAGCCATATTAAAACCATCACCAAAACAGCCTTCTACCATCTTAGAAATATAGCCAAAATCAAGGGTCTAGTGTGCCAACAAGACCTAGAGAAGCTGATCCATGCTTTTATCTCCAGTAGGGTGGACTATTGTAATGGTCTCTTAACTGGACTTCCCAAAAAGACCATTAAACAGTTACAGCTCATTCAGAACGCTGCTGCAAGAGTTTTAACCAAGACAAAGAGAACTGAGCACATCACTCCAGTTCTAAAATCTCTACACTGGCTTCCGGTTAGTTACAGAATAGAATTTAAAGTGCTGCTACTGGTCTATAAATCACTGAATGGGTTCGGCCCAGAATACATCTCAGAAATGTTTAGAGAATATAAACCCAGTAGATCTCTTAGATCCATGGACTCAGGTCAGCTAGTAGAGCCCAGAGTCCAAACTAAACATGGTGAAGCAGCATTTAGTTGTTGGGCTGCATATAACTGGAACAGACTGCCAGGAGATATTAGATGTTCCTCAAACATAGAAATCTTTAAATCCAGGTTAAAAACTTTTATTTTTTCTTGTGCCTATGATTGAGCTCGATATTTTTACTATTACCCTCATTTTACCATATTTCTACACACGCGAGACAGATCCATATTCTCTAAACTGTAAGGTATATTTTACTATATTTTCTTTTAGTTTTTTATGTTTTATTTGCTTATTTCTCTTGTTTTAATTTCGTATTTACCAAATTGTAGGGTATATTTTACAATATTTTCTTTTAATTTTTCAAGTTCTTAATTTTTATCTCTCTTGTTTGAATTTCATGTTTTTAATTGTAACTAAATGTTTGCAAGAAGTCTTTCTGAGGTTCTAGATCTCAGGAATGTTTTAATGCTTTTAATTTTTAATTTTTCCTTATGTAAAGCACTTTGAATTGCCACTGTGTATGAAAGGTGCTATACAAATAAACTTGCCTTGCCTTGCCTTGCCTTACTGGACGTTTTCGGTTACAACGTCCTCATGTACTTTTAGAACAGTCCTACTTTGCACCAGTTTGTAGGACTTTCAAGGTAGAATGAACCACCTCGTACCCCCCCAACGACACCAGCTATCTTTTTTTGTACCCCCACTGCCTAATTACTTTTACTGGGCTCCAATCTTTAAGTCAGAAGAATGTCAACCGATTTTTGTACCTCATTACAAAACAAACCCCAAGCTAACCCCAGACTTACTGCAAAAACTGGCACCTGCTGTTTAGGTTAGGAACTGCATCTAACCCCAAGCTAACCCCAGACTTACTGAAAGCTGGCACCTGCTGTTTAGGTTAGGAACTGCATCTAACCCCAAGCTAACCCCAGACTTACTGAAAGCTGGCACCTGCTGTTTAGGTTAGGAACTGCATCTAACCCCAAGCTAACCCCAGACTTACTGAAAGCTGGCACCTGCTGTTTAGGTTAGGAACTGCATCTAACCCCAAGCTAACCCCAGACTTACTGAAAGCTGGCACCTGCTGTTTAGGTTAGGAACTGCATCTAACCCCACATGAAATTAAGAAACCCAAATGAAAGGGCACATTTTCTGCATAATTGCACAGCTTGTAACCCTTGTAACCAATCATGGCTACATCTCTGTAGCAAGCTTTAGGAGCTGAGAAATCGATCCAAGTTTGAATTAGGGCCTGTTTATGTAGCTGCAGACAGTTCTCTTGTCCTTTATGTTCCACGTTTCCTTAATCTTAACCATCACCTAATCCCTAATTACTCTAACCCCAACCTCAATAAACCTAATCTTAACCATCACCTAATCCCTAATTACTCTAACCCCAACCTCAATAAACCTAATCTTAACCATAACCTCATTCCTAATTATTCCAACCCCAACCTCAATAAGCCTAATCTTAACCATAACCTAATCCCTAATTACTCTAACCCCAACCTCAATAAACCTAATCTTAACCATCACCTAATCCCTAATTACTCTAACCCCAACCTCAATAAACCTAATCTTAACCATCACCTAATCCCTAATTACTCTAACCCCAACCTCAATAAACCTAATCTTAACCATAACCTCATTCCTAATTATTCCAACCCCAACCTCAATAAGCCTAATCTTAACCATAACCTAATCCCTAATTACTCTAACCCCAACCTCAATAGACTCATCTCAACGATGACCTTACCCCAATTATTTACCATAACCCAACCCCTAATTACTCTAACCCTAAGCTTAATAAACCTAATTTCAACCCAATTCCCAATTATTCCAACCCCAACCACAATAAACTCCATTTCAACCATAACCCAACTCCCAATTATTCTAACCCTAATCCTAATAAACCTTCCAACTAGAACCTAACCTTCATTTACACTGTCCCCAATCACAATAAATGAAATTTCAATTATAGTTCAGTCCATAATTATATCAACTCTAACCTTAATAAACCTAATTACAACTTCAACCCAATTTCCAAGTACTTTAAATTCAATACACTGAAGCTCTACTACAACCTAATCTTTGATCATCCTAGCCCTGACCCCAAATAAACTGAATTTTAACCGCAATCTAATCACCCATCATCCTAACCCCAATTTAGATTAAAACTAGACTGACTACAACCCACCCTACCTACAATTAATTCAACTTCGACCTCAATAGATATATTTCTAACCCTGACCTACCTTAACCACCTTGACCATAAATTATACAATATAATTGATTGACCTAAAACATAATTTAAAATGGAAACCCCCAAAATAAATCGATATCCTATGTAATATTAATGAAATAAAAAAGGAATAAGGAAAAAAAGGTTATACCACAAGAGGGACACCTGAGGGCGCCACAGTCAACATGAAGTCCTCGAGGATGTTTGGGTATGGATATGGACGTTTGTGTAATATTTTTTGCCACAAGCAAACCAAGAATACACACCGTAGAGAAGTTTAAAGAGCCAAGCGCGCTGAGAACACGACGGTAAACACTTTACAACATGTGTACATAACTAAACATATACTAACACCTAACTACCAGTTTATTAACAATGAATTAATACATCGACTGATAGTGAGTGCATCATGAATTATTGATGAATTAATGATATGTATACATTAACAAATTAATGAGTGACATATGAATAGACTAGGGTTAAATTGGGCCTATTCGGTGCGTACTCTCTCTTAAGCTGGGAAGCCTCGACTTCCCGGCTTGACGGAATCCTAAGGCACCGCTCATTTTTGATCCTCTGCTGCCATCTTTTGGAATAGTCATGCCACATCACTTAGTATGATTTCAGGTTTTTCAACAGCTCATATTCCAAAAAATACCAAACCTTGGCTACCTGATAAGTCAGAAGAATGTCAACCGAACTGTTCACATCTTGTTCAATCGATTCAGGTACTTTACTGTTCTGTTCCTTTATTTTTTATTGTTATTTTTTAACATTACACACACTGCCAATTGCCTGTGTGTGTGTGTGTGTGTGTGTGTGTGTGTCTGTGTCTGTGTCTGTGTGTGTGTGTGTGTGTGTGTGTGTCCACGTACTCGGCCCATGAATCTCATTCTGATACCAGGGGTTACCATTCGTGTTCTTGAACGATTATTGCATTTTTGTGCTTATCATATGTTTTGTTTTGTTTTTTTTGTGTGTGTGTTGTGTGTCATAGGTTCGTGGTCTCGTGGATGTGTGGGTCGTGTGCTGCCCACCTCGGCCACGGACGGATCTTCTGCTCCAAGTCTGACTCGGATCATGTCCTGCTGAAATAAATAAATAAAAGGTAGGCAAATAGTTAGACATACACATGGATTGATGGATGCTTTACTGATCCCCAAGGAAATAAAAGTCCCTGTGGTACAATACAACACACATCATTGACATTACAAACCAGCAAAAAGGACATGTTTGAGTTTCAACCAATGGGATTCCAAACATTTGCATACGGCCAATAGGAGAGCAGACATTTGCATACTGCTACCTCCAGCCAATAGGAGAGCAAAGATTAGCATACGTCTCATTTCAATGCCACTAATTTGAATGCCGCCTCTGGTTTTAACTCTTAACCTAACCCTAACCCTAACCCTAACCCTAACCCTAACCCTAACCCTAACCCTAACCCTAACCCTAACCCTAACCCTAGCTTTTTACATGAAATTATTTACACACTTTATGAACAGATTTTGGAAAGCTCTTTCACTTTGCATTGGAAACACTACATTTCAAGCCGACCACTTCTCCCTGCTCACAGCTGGAAACGCACCGCTCGTTTTTAACCCTCTGCTGCCATCTACTGGACGTTTTCGGTTACAACGTCCTCATGTACTTTTAGAAGTCATACAGCACCAGTTTGTAGGACTTTCAAGGTAGAATGAACCACCTCGTACCCCCCCAACGACACCAGCTATCTTTTTTTGTACCCCCACTGCCTAATTACTTTTACTGGGCTCCAATCTTTAAGTCAGAAGAATGTCAACCGATTTTTGTACCTCATTACAAAACAAACCCCAAGCTAACCCCAGACTTACTGCAAGGTGGCACCTGCTGTTTAGGTTAGGAACTGCATCTAACCCCAAGCTAACCCCAGACTTACTGAAAGCTGGCACCTGCTGTTTAGGTTAGGAACTGCATCTAACCCCAAGCTAACCCCAGACTTACTGAAAGCTGGCACCTGCTGTTTAGGTTAGGAACTGCATCTAACCCCAAGCTAACCCCAGACTTACTGCAAGGTGGCACCTGCTGTTTAGGTTAGGAACTGCATCTAACCCCAAGCTAACCCCAGACTTACTGAAAGCTGGCACCTGCTGTTTAGGTTAGGAACTGCATCTAACCCCACATGAAATTAAGAAACCCAAATGAAAGGGCACATTTTCTGCATAATTGCACAGCTTGTAACCCTTGTAACCAATCATGGCTACATCTCTGTAGCAAGCTTTAGGAGCTGAGAAATCGATCCAAGTTTGAATTAGGGCCTGTTTATGTAGCTGCAGACAGTTCTCTTGTCCTTTATGTTCCACGTTTCCTTAATCTTAACCATCACCTAATCCCTAATTACTCTAACCCCAACCTCAATAAACCTAATCTTAACCATCACCTAATCCCTAATTACTCTAACCCCAACCTCAATAAACCTAATCTTAACCATAACCTCATTCCTAATTATTCCAACCCCAACCTCAATAAGCCTAATCTTAACCATAACCGAATCCCTAATTACTCTAACCCCAACCTCAATAGACTCATCTCAACGATGACCTTACCCCAATTATTTACCATGACCCAACCCCTAATTACTCTAACCCTAAGCTTAATAAACCTAATTTCAACCCAATTCCCAATTATTCCAACCCCAACCACAATAAACTCCATTTCA
Organism: Trichomycterus rosablanca; assembly: GCF_030014385.1. Lineage (NCBI taxonomy): Eukaryota > Metazoa > Chordata > Actinopteri > Siluriformes > Trichomycteridae > Trichomycterus > Trichomycterus rosablanca. The sequence goes on from NW_026947255.1 coordinate 41,479, forward strand.
ACCATAACCCAACTCCCAATTATTCTAACCCTAATCCTAATAAACCTTCCAACTAGAACCTAACCTTCATTTACACTGTCCCCAATCACAATAAATGAAATTTCAATTATAGTTCAGTCCATAATTATATCAACTCTAACCTTAATAAACCTAATTACAACTTCAACCCAATTTCCAAGTACTTTAAATTCAATACACTGAAGCTCTACTACAACCTAATCTTTGATCATCCTAGCCCTGACCCCAAATAAACTGAATTTTAACCGCAATCTAATCACCCATCATCCTAACCCCAATTTAGATTAAAACTAGACTGACTACAACCCACCCTACCTACAATTAATTCAACTTCGACCTCAATAGATATATTTCTAACCCTGACCTACCTTAACCACCTTGACCATAAATTATACAATATAATTGATTGACCTAAAACATAATTTAAAATGGAAACCCCCAAAATCAATCGATATCCTATGTAATATTAATGAAATAAAAAAGGAATAAGGAAAAAAAGGTTATACCACAAGAGGGACACCTGAGGGCGCCACAGTCAACATGAAGTCCTCGAGGATGTTTGGGTATGGATATGGACGTTTGTGTAATATTTTTTGCCACAAGCAAACCAAGAATACACACCGTAGAGAAGTTTAAAGAGCCAAGCGCGCTGAGAACACGACGGTAAACACTTTACAACATGTGTACATAACTAAACATATACTAACACCTAACTACCAGTTTATTAACAATGAATTAATACATCGACTGATAGTGAGTGCATCATGAATTATTGATGAATTAATGATATGTATACATTAACAAATTAATGAGTGACATATGAATAGACTAGGGTTAAATTGGGCCTATTCGGTGCGTACTCTCTCTTAAGCTGGGAAGCCTCGACTTCCCGGCTTGACGGAATCCTAAGGCACCGCTCATTTTTGATCCTCTGCTGCCATCTTTTGGAATAGTCATGCCACATCACTTAGTATGATTTCAGGTTTTTCAACAGCTCGTATTCCAAAAAATACCAAACCTTGGCTACCTGATAAGTCAGAAGAATGTCAACCGAACTGTTCACATCTTGTTCAATCGATTCAGGTACTTTACTGTTCTGTTCCTTTATTTTTTATTGTTATTTTTTAACATTACACACACTGCCAATTGCCTGTGTGTGTGTGTGTGTGTGTGTGTGTGTGTGTGTGTGTCTGTGTCTGTGTCTGTGTGTGTGTGTGTGTGTGTGTGTGTCCACGTACTCGGCCCATGAATCTCATTCTGATACCAGGGGTTACCATTCGTGTTCTTGAACGATTATTGCATTTTTGTGCTTATCATATGTTTTGTTTTGTTTTTTTTGTGTGTGTGTTGTGTGTCATAGGTTCGTGGTCTCGTGGATGTGTGGGTCGTGTGCTGCCCACCTCGGCCACGGACGGATCTTCTGCTCCAAGTCTGACTCGGATCATGTCCTGCTGAAATAAATAAATAAAAGGTAGGCAAATAGTTAGACATACACATGGATTGATGGATGCTTTACTGATCCCCAAGGAAATAAAAGTCCCTGTGGTACAATACAACACACATCATTGACATTACAAACCAGCAAAAAGGACATGTTTGAGTTTCAACCAATGGGATTCCAAACATTTGCATACGGCCAATAGGAGAGCAGACATTTGCATACTGCTACCTCCAGCCAATAGGAGAGCAAAGATTAGCATACGTCTCATTTCAATGCCACTAATTTGAATGCCGCCTCTGGTTTTAACTCTTACCCTAACCCTAACCCTAACCCTAACCCTAACCCTAACCCTAACCTCGGCCACGGACGGATCTTCTGCTCCAAGTCTGACTCGGATCATGTCCTGCTGAAATAAATAAATAAAAGGTAGGCAAATAGTTAGACATACACATGGATTGATGGATGCTTTACTGATCCCCAAGGAAATAAAAGTCCCTGTGGTACAATACAACACACATCATTGACATTACAAACCAGCAAAAAGGACATGTTTGAGTTTCAACCAATGGGATTCCAAACATTTGCATACGGCCAATAGGAGAGCAGACATTTGCATACTGCTACCTCCAGCCAATAGGAGAGCAAAGATTAGCATACGTCTCATTTCAATGCCACTAATTTGAATGCCGCCTCTGGTTTTAACTCTTAACCTATGAGCAAAACCCTAACCACGCCCCCAATCCAAGGCCTAACCCCAAGCTAACCCCAGACTTACTGAAAGCTGGCACCTGCTGTTTAGGTTAGGAACTGCATCTAACCCCAAGCTAACCCCAGACTTACTGAAAGCTGGCACCTGCTGTTTAGGTTAGGAACTGCATCTAACCCCAAGCTAACCCCAGACTTACTGAAAGCTGGCACCTGCTGTTTAGGTTAGGAACTGCATCTAACCCCAAGCTAACCCCAGACTTACTGAAAGCTGGCACCTGCTGTTTAGGTTAGGAACTGCATCTAACCCCAAGCTAACCCCAGACTTACTGAAAGCTGGCACCTGCTGTTTAGGTTAGGAACTGCATCTAACCCCACATGAAATTAAGAAACCCAAATGAAAGGGCACATTTTCTGCATAATTGCACAGCTTGTAACCCTTGTAACCAATCATGGCTACATCTCTGTAGCAAGCTTTAGGAGCTGAGAAATCGATCCAAGTTTGAATTAGGGCCTGTTTATGTAGCTGCAGACAGTTCTCTTGTCCTTTATGTTCCACGTTTCCTTAATCTTAACCATCACCTAATCCCTAATTACTCTAACCCCAACCTCAATAAACCTAATCTTAACCATCACCTAATCCCTAATTACTCTAACCCCAACCTCAATAAACCTAATCTTAACCATAACCTCATTCCTAATTATTCCAACCCCAACCTCAATAAGCCTAATCTTAACCATAACCTAATCCCTAATTACTCTAACCCCAACCTCAATAAACCTAATCTTAACCATCACCTAATCCCTAATTACTCTAACCCCAACCTCAATAAACCTAATCTTAACCATCACCTAATCCCTAATTACTCTAACCCCAACCTCAATAAACCTAATCTTAACCATAACCTCATTCCTAATTATTCCAACCCCAACCTCAATAAGCCTAATCTTAACCATAACCTAATCCCTAATTACTCTAACCCCAACCTCAATAGACTCATCTCAACGATGACCTTACCCCAATTATTTACCATAACCCAACCCCTAATTACTCTAACCCTAAGCTTAATAAACCTAATTTCAACCCAATTCCCAATTATTCCAACCCCAACCACAATAAACTCCATTTCAACCATAACCCAACTCCCAATTATTCTAACCCTAATCCTAATAAACCTTCCAACTAGAACCTAACCTTCATTTACACTGTCCCCAATCACAATAAATGAAATTTCAATTATAGTTCAGTCCATAATTATATCAACTCTAACCTTAATAAACCTAATTACAACTTCAACCCAATTTCCAAGTACTTTAAATTCAATACACTGAAGCTCTACTACAACCTAATCTTTGATCATCCTAGCCCTGACCCCAAATAAACTGAATTTTAACCGCAATCTAATCACCCATCATCCTAACCCCAATTTAGATTAAAACTAGACTGACTACAACCCACCCTACCTACAATTAATTCAACTTCGACCTCAATAGATATATTTCTAACCCTGACCTACCTTAACCACCTTGACCATAAATTATACAATATAATTGATTGACCTAAAACATAATTTAAAATGGAAACCCCCAAAATAAATCGATATCCTATGTAATATTAATGAAATAAAAAAGGAATAAGGAAAAAAAGGTTATACCACAAGAGGGACACCTGAGGGCGCCACAGTCAACATGAAGTCCTCGAGGATGTTTGGGTATGGATATGGACGTTTGTGTAATATTTTTTGCCACAAGCAAACCAAGAATACACACCGTAGAGAAGTTTAAAGAGCCAAGCGCGCTGAGAACACGACGGTAAACACTTTACAACATGTGTACATAACTAAACATATACTAACACCTAACTACCAGTTTATTAACAATGAATTAATACATCGACTGATAGTGAGTGCATCATGAATTATTGATGAATTAATGATATGTATACATTAACAAATTAATGAGTGACATATGAATAGACTAGGGTTAAATTGGGCCTATTCGGTGCGTACTCTCTCTTAAGCTGGGAAGCCTCGACTTCCCGGCTTGACGGAATCCTAAGGCACCGCTCATTTTTGATCCTCTGCTGCCATCTTTTGGAATAGTCATGCCACATCACTTAGTATGATTTCAGGTTTTTCAACAGCTCGTATTCCAAAAAATACCAAACCTTGGCTACCTGATAAGTCAGAAGAATGTCAACCGAACTGTTCACATCTTGTTCAATCGATTCAGGTACTTTACTGTTCTGTTCCTTTATTTTTTATTGTTATTTTTTAACATTACACACACTGCCAATTGCCTGTGTGTGTGTGTGTGTGTGTGTGTGTGTGTCTGTGTCTGTGTCTGTGTGTGTGTGTGTGTGTGTGTGTGTGTCCACGTACTCGGCCCATGAATCTCATTCTGATACCAGGGGTTACCATTCGTGTTCTTGAACGATTATTGCATTTTTGTGCTTATCATATGTTTTGTTTTGTTTTTTTTGTGTGTGTGTTGTGTGTCATAGGCAGTGTTGTGCGTGAACGAGTTCAAAAGAACGCGTTCATTGAACACGCTCATTTTTTCGTGAACGTTGAACTGAACGCAACACATTTTTAATAAAGAACTTGAACGTGAATTAGTTCACATTATGTGTCATGAACGGCAGACATCACTGTAAATGAACGTTGGAATTTGTTTTCCATTGAAAACTGAGTGACATCTGTTTTCTCTTTTGAAACGCAACGAGAGAAAGTTCCTCCCTCCTGTATTCTCGCTGGTGCCGCTTAAATCATGTATCACCAGACAGAAATGGTTTTGACATTGTGTGCGCAATGCATCGCAGTTTCCTTAAAAATAAAGTTTTTTGTGCCTTTGAGTTTTGCCTTCATTACCTTCATTCAAGAGTTTCATTTCATACGCACACATATGTATATATAATATCATATATATCAAATAATATATACATATTTCATATTATATATTCTTTTTTTAATTAAATGCTGGTAGATTTCATTGCACTAAGTATAGAACTGGTCTACCTTGTCTGTACTGCTGCAAGTTTCATCACCTGGTAAGAAACCCACAATTGCAGTGTCATGAGGAAATGTCTACAATGAGCAGTTTCAAAGAACGTATAGTGATTTCTAGCTTGTAGTGTGAAAAAAAGTATTTATTTGAATATCTCACGAAAAAAGTAAAATGAACTGAACTTTGAACTAGTTCAGAATTAAAATTGTGAACTTTGAACGTGAACTGTTCACTTTGAGCATGTATGAACTGAACTTGAACTAGTTCAGAAAAGCTGTGAACTGGCACAACACTGGTCATAGGTTCGTGGTCTCGTGGATGTGTGGGTCGTGTGCTGCCCACCTCGGCCACGGACGGATCTTCTGCTCCAAGTCTGACTCGGATCATGTCCTGCTGAAATAAATAAATAAAAGGTAGGCAAATAGTTAGACATACACATGGATTGATGGATGCTTTACTGATCCCCAAGGAAATAAAAGTCCCTGTGGTACAATACAACACACATCATTGACATTACAAACCAGCAAAAAGGACATGTTTGAGTTTCAACCAATGGGATTCCAAACATTTGCATACGGCCAATAGGAGAGCAGACATTTGCATACTGCTACCTCCAGCCAATAGGAGAGCAAAGATTAGCATACGTCTCATTTCAATGCCACTAATTTGAATGCCGCCTCTGGTTTTAACTCTTAACCTATGAGCAAAACCCTAACCACGCCCCCAATCCAAGGCCTAACCCCAAGCTAACCCCAGACTTACTGCAAGGTGGCACCTGCTGTTTAGGTTAGGAACTGCATCTAACCCCAAGCTAACCCCAGACTTACTGAAAGCTGGCACCTGCTGTTTAGGTTAGGAACTGCATCTAACCCCAAGCTAACCCCAGACTTACTGAAAGCTGGCACCTGCTGTTTAGGTTAGGAACTGCATCTAACCCCAAGCTAACCCCAGACTTACTGCAAGCTGGCACCTGCTGTTTAGGTTAGGAACTGCATCTAACCCCACATGAAATTAAGAAACCCAAATGAAAGGGCACATTTTCTCCATAATTGCACAGCTTGTAACCCTTGTAACCAATCATGGCTACATCTCTGTAGCAAGCTTTAGGAGCTGAGAAATCGATCCAAGTTTGAATTAGGGCCTGTTTATGTAGCTGCAGACAGTTCTCTTGTCCTTTATGTTCCACGTTTCCTTAATTTTAACCATAACCTAATCCCTAATTATTCTAACCCCAACCTCAATAAACCTAATCTTAACCATTACCTAATCCCTAATTACTCTAACCCCAACCTCAATAAACCTAATCTTAACCATTACCTAATCCCTAATTATTCTAACCCCAACCTCAATAAACCTAATCTTAACCATTACCTAATCCCTAATTACTCTAACCCCAACCTCAATAAACCTAATCTTAACCATTACCTAATCCCTAATTACTCTAACCCCAACCTCAATAAACCTAATCTTAACCATAACCTCATTCCTAATTATTCCAACCCCAACCTCAATAAGCCTAATCTTAACCATAACCTAATCCCTAATTACTCTAACCCCAACCTCAATAAACCTAATCTTAACCATTACCTAATCCCTAATTACTCTAACCCCAACCTCAATAAACCTAATCTTAACCATAACCTAATCTTAACCATCACCTAATCCCTAATTACTCTAACCCCAACCTCAATAAACCTAATCTTAACCATCACCTAATCCCTAATTACTCTAACCCCAACCTCAATAAACCTAATCTTAACCATAACCTCATTTCTAATTATTCCAACCCCAACCTCAATAAGCCTAATCTTAACCATAACCTAATCCCTAATTATTCTAACCCCAACCTCAATAGACTCATCTCAACGATGACCTTACCCCAATTATTTACCATAACCCAACCCCTAATTACTCTAACCCTAAGCTTAATAAACCTAATTTCAACCCAATTCCCAATTATTCCCGTATCTCGGACGCCTTTAGGACCAGGGTCACGGGGCTCCGATATGTCGCTCGTGCCTACGCGCGGTCCGTCGTACTCTGGTCCGGTGGGCCTACGACATCCGGTTCCCTCGCGGGACCTCCGCACGTCGTCTGGGGCCTGACGACTACTCGCGTACGCGTCGGGGCCCGTGTCTCGGCCGCCTTTCGGACCACGGTGACGGGGCTCCGATATGTCGCTCGTGGCCGGGCCCCCTCCGACGTGCTCGGTTTCGGTGCGCCTACGTCCTACGGTTCCGCCGCGGGACCCCGAAACGTGGTTTTTTGGGCCTACTCGCGTACGCGTCGGGGGCCCGTATCTCGGCCGTCTTTCCACGCGGGACCGCGGGGCTCCGATATGTCGCTGGTAGGTTGGACCTGCACGCCCTGTGCGATTTTGGAGGTCCTACGACGTTTCTTCGAATTTTCCCGATTATTTGACTGAGTGTAGACTAGGGTCAGATGGGCCGCATTCTCTTAATCCGGGAACCTTGCACCATATGGTCGCTGCTTCCCGGCTTAAGGATCTGACCTCTGCAGGGCATGTTCGGAACTGCATCGACATTAAGAAAAGGAAATAAGAAACCCGATGAAACGGCACATTTTCCAGTGTTAGTGCACAGCTTGAAGTTTGTTCTTCTGACCAATCGTTGCTACATCTATGCTGTAGCAGCCTCAAGAGCTGAGAAATCCCATTTTGAATGAATTAAAAGTCAATCGGCGTCTATCCCAGTGGGTTCGGACACCAGCTCTGAATATCCTTCATGAACATAATATCATTGTATGTTGTGTTTGTCTGGATTGAGCTTTTTACATGAAATTATTTACACACTTTATGAACAGATTTTGGAAAGCTCTTTCACTTTGCATTGGAAACACTACATTTCAAGCCGACCACTTCTCCCTGCTCACAGCTGGAAACGCACCGCTCGTTTTTAACCCTCTGCTGCCATCTACTGATCATTAAGATCAGTAGATGGCACTTCTCTAAGATCATTAACAGGAACATCAACAACACCCGCACTCTATTCAACGTGGTCGACAAGCTTGCAAATCCTCCAAAACAGATCACGCCAGAACTTCTGTCCACAGAGAAATGTAATGAGTTTGCTCATTTCTTCTGTGAAAAAATCAAAACTATTAGACTGACCATTAACTCCACTCAGTCAAACAATAAAACCATGCTGCCCCTACAGACACCTAAAAATAACATGACTATTATGTCACAATTTAATACAATAGACCAAAAAACTCTGGAGAAAACAGTTCAGCATCTTAAATCATCGACATGTTGTCTCGACATGCTGCCATCTGAATTTTTTAAAACTATTTTTAACTCTGTAAAAACTGATTTGCAACAAATAGTTAATGGCTCACTATCATCAGGCGTTTTCCCAAAGTCACTGAAAACAGCTGCCATTAAACCACTCCTAAAAAAGAGAACTCTGGATGCGTCTGTGTTAAACAACTACAGGCCGATCTCAAATCTTCCTTTCACAGCTAAGATCATTGAGAAAGTTGTCTACAATCAAGTCAGCAGTTTTTTGAATTCCAGTGGTTCTTTTGACAAATTTCAGTCAGGCTTTCGAGCTCACTACAGCACTGAAACGGCTCTCATAAAAGTGGTAAATGATCTACGGCTGAATAGTGACTCAGGTAAAATATCAGTTCTGGTTTTACTGGATCTTAGTGCAGCCTTCGACACTGTAGATCACAGAATACTGCTGGACAGGTTGGAAAACTGGGTTGGACTTTCCGGAACAGTCCTTAATTGGTTCAGGTCTTACTTAAAAGACTGCAGTTACTTTGTCACTATTGGCAGCTATGAATCTGACAGAGTGGCTATGACATGTGGAATCCCCCAGGGATCAGTTCTCGGACCTCTCCTGTTCAATCTTTATATGCTGCCATTAGGCCAAATGCTACAGGCTAACAACATTGATTACCATAGTTATGCAGATGACACACAGATATATCTGGCTCTCTCACCAGATGATTACAGCCCAATAGATTCACTGTGTCAGTGTTTAGAGGACATCAATAAATGGATGAGCCAGAATTTTTTACAGTTAAATAAGGACAAAACAGAGATTGTCGTGTTTGGCAACAAAGAAAAGAGGTCTAGTGTCATTGAACACCTCAGTTCCCGGGCTCTAAAAACCAAAGACCAAGTCCGAAATCTTGGCGTTCTAATAGACTCAGATCTTACATTCACCAGCCATATTAAAACCATCACCAAAACAGCCTTCTACCATCTTAGAAATATAGCCAAAATCAAGGGTCTAGTGTGCCAACAAGACCTAGAGAAGCTGATCCATGCTTTTATCTCCAGTAGGGTGGACTATTGTAATGGTCTCTTAACTGGACTTCCCAAAAAGACCATTAAACAGTTACAGCTCATTCAGAACGCTGCTGCAAGAGTTTTAACCAAGACAAAGAGAACTGAGCACATCACTCCAGTTCTAAAATCTCTACACTGGCTTCCGGTTAGTTACAGAATAGAATTTAAAGTGCTGCTACTGGTCTATAAATCACTGAATGGGTTCGGCCCAGAATACATCTCAGAAATGTTTAGAGAATATAAACCCAGTAGATCTCTTAGATCCATGGACTCAGGTCAGCTAGTAGAGCCCAGAGTCCAAACTAAACATGGTGAAGCAGCATTTAGTTGTTGGGCTGCATATAACTGGAACAGACTGCCAGGAGATATTAGATGTTCCTCAAACATAGAAATCTTTAAATCCAGGTTAAAAACTTTTATTTTTTCTTGTGCCTATGATTGAGCTCGATATTTTTACTATTACCCTCATTTTACCATATTTCTTTTAGTCTTGTTTTAATTCCATATTCTCTAAACTGTAAGGTATATTTTACTATATTTTCTTTTAGTTTTTATGTTTTATTTGCTTATTTCTCTTGTTTTAATTTCGTATTTACCAAATTGTAGGGTATATTTTACAATATTTTCTTTTAATTTTTCAAGTTCTTAATTTTTATCTCTCTTGTTTGAATTTCATGTTTTTAATTGTAACTAAATGTTTGCAAGAAGTCTTTCTGAGGTTCTAGATCTCAGGAATGTTTTAATGCTTTTAATTTTTAATTTTTCCTTATGTAAAGCACTTTGAATTGCCACTGTGTATGAAAGGTGCTATACAAATAAACTTGCCTTGCCTTGCCTTGCCTTACTGGACGTTTTCGGTTACAACGTCCTCATGTACTTTTAGAACAGTCCTACTTTGCACCAGTTTGTAGGACTTTCAAGGTAGAATGAACCACCTCGTACCCCCCCAACGACACCAGCTATCTTTTTTTGTACCCCCACTGCCTAATTACTTTTACTGGGCTCCAATCTTTAAGTCAGAAGAATGTCAACCGATTTTTGTACCTCATTACAAAACAAACCCCAAGCTAACCCCAGACTTACTGCAAAAACTGGCACCTGCTGTTTAGGTTAGGAACTGCATCTAACCCCAAGCTAACCCCAGACTTACTGAAAGCTGGCACCTGCTGTTTAGGTTAGGAACTGCATCTAACCCCAAGCTAACCCCAGACTTACTGAAAGCTGGCACCTGCTGTTTAGGTTAGGAACTGCATCTAACCCCAAGCTAACCCCAGACTTACTGAAAGCTGGCACCTGCTGTTTAGGTTAGGAACTGCATCTAACCCCAAGCTAACCCCAGACTTACTGAAAGCTGGCACCTGCTGTTTAGGTTAGGAACTGCATCTAACCCCACATGAAATTAAGAAACCCAAATGAAAGGGCACATTTTCTGCATAATTGCACAGCTTGTAACCCTTGTAACCAATCATGGCTACATCTCTGTAGCAAGCTTTAGGAGCTGAGAAATCGATCCAAGTTTGAATTAGGGCCTGTTTATGTAGCTGCAGACAGTTCTCTTGTCCTTTATGTTCCACGTTTCCTTAATCTTAACCATCACCTAATCCCTAATTACTCTAACCCCAACCTCAATAAACCTAATCTTAACCATCACCTAATCCCTAATTACTCTAACCCCAACCTCAATAAACCTAATCTTAACCATAACCTCATTCCTAATTATTCCAACCCCAACCTCAATAAGCCTAATCTTAACCATAACCTAATCCCTAATTACTCTAACCCCAACCTCAATAAACCTAATCTTAACCATCACCTAATCCCTAATTACTCTAACCCCAACCTCAATAAACCTAATCTTAACCATCACCTAATCCCTAATTACTCTAACCCCAACCTCAATAAACCTAATCTTAACCATAACCTCATTCCTAATTATTCCAACCCCAACCTCAATAAGCCTAATCTTAACCATAACCTAATCCCTAATTACTCTAACCCCAACCTCAATAGACTCATCTCAACGATGACCTTACCCCAATTATTTACCATAACCCAACCCCTAATTACTCTAACCCTAAGCTTAATAAACCTAATTTCAACCCAATTCCCAATTATTCCAACCCCAACCACAATAAACTCCATTTCAACCATAACCCAACTCCCAATTATTCTAACCCTAATCCTAATAAACCTTCCAACTAGAACCTAACCTTCATTTACACTGTCCCCAATCACAATAAATGAAATTTCAATTATAGTTCAGTCCATAATTATATCAACTCTAACCTTAATAAACCTAATTACAACTTCAACCCAATTTCCAAGTACTTTAAATTCAATACACTGAAGCTCTACTACAACCTAATCTTTGATCATCCTAGCCCTGACCCCAAATAAACTGAATTTTAACCGCAATCTAATCACCCATCATCCTAACCCCAATTTAGATTAAAACTAGACTGACTACAACCCACCCTACCTACAATTAATTCAACTTCGACCTCAATAGATATATTTCTAACCCTGACCTACCTTAACCACCTTGACCATAAATTATACAATATAATTGATTGACCTAAAACATAATTTAAAATGGAAACCCCCAAAATCAATCGATATCCTATGTAATATTAATGAAATAAAAAAGGAATAAGGAAAAAAAGGTTATACCACAAGAGGGACACCTGAGGGCGCCACAGTCAACATGAAGTCCTCGAGGATGTTTGGGTATGGATATGGACGTTTGTGTAATATTTTTTGCCACAAGCAAACCAAGAATACACACCGTAGAGAAGTTTAAAGAGCCAAGCGCGCTGAGAACACGACGGTAAACACTTTACAACATGTGTACATAACTAAACATATACTAACACCTAACTACCAGTTTATTAACAATGAATTAATACATCGACTGATAGTGAGTGCATCATGAATTATTGATGAATTAATGATATGTATACATTAACAAATTAATGAGTGACATATGAATAGACTAGGGTTAAATTGGGCCTATTCGGTGCGTACTCTCTCTTAAGCTGGGAAGCCTCGACTTCCCGGCTTGACGGAATCCTAAGGCACCGCTCATTTTTGATCCTCTGCTGCCATCTTTTGGAATAGTCATGCCACATCACTTAGTATGATTTCAGGTTTTTCAACAGCTCATATTCCAAAAAATACCAAACCTTGGCTACCTGATAAGTCAGAAGAATGTCAACCGAACTGTTCACATCTTGTTCAATCGATTCAGGTACTTTACTGTTCTGTTCCTTTATTTTTTATTGTTATTTTTTAACATTACACACACTGCCAATTGCCTGTGTGTGTGTGTGTGTGTGTGTGTGTGTGTCTGTGTCTGTGTCTGTGTGTGTGTGTGTGTGTGTGTGTGTCCACGTACTCGGCCCATGAATCTCATTCTGATACCAGGGGTTACCATTCGTGTTCTTGAACGATTATTGCATTTTTGTGCTTATCATATGTTTTGTTTTGTTTTTTTTGTGTGTGTGTTGTGTGTCATAGGTTCGTGGTCTCGTGGATGTGTGGGTCGTGTGCTGCCCACCTCGGCCACGGACGGATCTTCTGCTCCAAGTCTGACTCGGATCATGTCCTGCTGAAATAAATAAATAAAAGGTAGGCAAATAGTTAGACATACACATGGATTGATGGATGCTTTACTGATCCCCAAGGAAATAAAAGTCCCTGTGGTACAATACAACACACATCATTGACATTACAAACCAGCAAAAAGGACATGTTTGAGTTTCAACCAATGGGATTCCAAACATTTGCATACGGCCAATAGGAGAGCAGACATTTGCATACTGCTACCTCCAGCCAATAGGAGAGCAAAGATTAGCATACGTCTCATTTCAATGCCACTAATTTGAATGCCGCCTCTGGTTTTAACTCTTAACCTATGAGCAAAACCCTAACCACGCCCCCAATCCAAGGCCTAACCCCAAGCTAACCCCAGACTTACTGAAAGCTGGCACCTGCTGTTTAGGTTAGGAACTGCATCTAACCCCAAGCTAACCCCAGACTTACTGAAAGCTGGCACCTGCTGTTTAGGTTAGGAACTGCATCTAACCCCAAGCTAACCCCAGACTTACTGAAAGCTGGCACCTGCTGTTTAGGTTAGGAACTGCATCTAACCCCAAGCTAACCCCAGACTTACTGAAAGCTGGCACCTGCTGTTTAGGTTAGGAACTGCATCTAACCCCAAGCTAACCCCAGACTTACTGAAAGCTGGCACCTGCTGTTTAGGTTAGGAACTGCATCTAACCCCACATGAAATTAAGAAACCCAAATGAAAGGGCACATTTTCTGCATAATTGCACAGCTTGTAACCCTTGTAACCAATCATGGCTACATCTCTGTAGCAAGCTTTAGGAGCTGAGAAATCGATCCAAGTTTGAATTAGGGCCTGTTTATGTAGCTGCAGACAGTTCTCTTGTCCTTTATGTTCCACGTTTCCTTAATCTTAACCATCACCTAATCCCTAATTACTCTAACCCCAACCTCAATAAACCTAATCTTAACCATCACCTAATCCCTAATTACTCTAACCCCAACCTCAATAAACCTAATCTTAACCATAACCTCATTCCTAATTATTCCAACCCCAACCTCAATAAGCCTAATCTTAACCATAACCTAATCCCTAATTACTCTAACCCCAACCTCAATAAACCTAATCTTAACCATCACCTAATCCCTAATTACTCTAACCCCAACCTCAATAAACCTAATCTTAACCATCACCTAATCCCTAATTACTCTAACCCCAACCTCAATAAACCTAATCTTAACCATAACCTCATTCCTAATTATTCCAACCCCAACCTCAATAAGCCTAATCTTAACCATAACCTAATCCCTAATTACTCTAACCCCAACCTCAATAGACTCATCTCAACGATGACCTTACCCCAATTATTTACCATAACCCAACCCCTAATTACTCTAACCCTAAGCTTAATAAACCTAATTTCAACCCAATTCCCAATTATTCCAACCCCAACCACAATAAACTCCATTTCAACCATAACCCAACTCCCAATTATTCTAACCCTAATCCTAATAAACCTTCCAACTAGAACCTAACCTTCATTTACACTGTCCCCAATCACAATAAATGAAATTTCAATTATAGTTCAGTCCATAATTATATCAACTCTAACCTTAATAAACCTAATTACAACTTCAACCCAATTTCCAAGTACTTTAAATTCAATACACTGAAGCTCTACTACAACCTAATCTTTGATCATCCTAGCCCTGACCCCAAATAAACTGAATTTTAACCGCAATCTAATCACCCATCATCCTAACCCCAATTTAGATTAAAACTAGACTGACTACAACCCACCCTACCTACAATTAATTCAACTTCGACCTCAATAGATATATTTCTAACCCTGACCTACCTTAACCACCTTGACCATAAATTATACAATATAATTGATTGACCTAAAACATAATTTAAAATGGAAACCCCCAAAATAAATCGATATCCTATGTAATATTAATGAAATAAAAAAGGAATAAGGAAAAAAAGGTTATACCACAAGAGGGACACCTGAGGGCGCCACAGTCAACATGAAGTCCTCGAGGATGTTTGGGTATGGATATGGACGTTTGTGTAATATTTTTTGCCACAAGCAAACCAAGAATACACACCGTAGAGAAGTTTAAAGAGCCAAGCGCGCTGAGAACACGACGGTAAACACTTTACAACATGTGTACATAACTAAACATATACTAACACCTAACTACCAGTTTATTAACAATGAATTAATACATCGACTGATAGTGAGTGCATCATGAATTATTGATGAATTAATGATATGTATACATTAACAAATTAATGAGTGACATATGAATAGACTAGGGTTAAATTGGGCCTATTCGGTGCGTACTCTCTCTTAAGCTGGGAAGCCTCGACTTCCCGGCTTGACGGAATCCTAAGGCACCGCTCATTTTTGATCCTCTGCTGCCATCTTTTGGAATAGTCATGCCACATCACTTAGTATGATTTCAGGTTTTTCAACAGCTCGTATTCCAAAAAATACCAAACCTTGGCTACCTGATAAGTCAGAAGAATGTCAACCGAACTGTTCACATCTTGTTCAATCGATTCAGGTACTTTACTGTTCTGTTCCTTTATTTTTTATTGTTATTTTTTAACATTACACACACTGCCAATTGCCTGTGTGTGTGTGTGTGTGTGTGTGTGTGTGTGTGTGTGTCTGTGTCTGTGTCTGTGTGTGTGTGTGTGTGTGTGTGTGTCCACGTACTCGGCCCATGAATCTCATTCTGATACCAGGGGTTACCATTCGTGTTCTTGAACGATTATTGCATTTTTGTGCTTATCATATGTTTTGTTTTGTTTTTTTTGTGTGTGTGTTGTGTGTCATAGGTTCGTGGTCTCGTGGATGTGTGGGTCGTGTGCTGCCCACCTCGGCCACGGACGGATCTTCTGCTCCAAGTCTGACTCGGATCATGTCCTGCTGAAATAAATAAATAAAAGGTAGGCAAATAGTTAGACATACACATGGATTGATGGATGCTTTACTGATCCCCAAGGAAATAAAAGTCCCTGTGGTACAATACAACACACATCATTGACATTACAAACCAGCAAAAAGGACATGTTTGAGTTTCAACCAATGGGATTCCAAACATTTGCATACGGCCAATAGGAGAGCAGACATTTGCATACTGCTACCTCCAGCCAATAGGAGAGCAAAGATTAGCATACGTCTCATTTCAATGCCACTAATTTGAATGCCGCCTCTGGTTTTAACTCTTAACCTATGAGCAAAACCCTAACCACGCCCCCAATCCAAGGCCTAACCCCAAGCTAACCCCAGACTTACTGCAAGGTGGCACCTGCTGTTTAGGTTAGGAACTGCATCTAACCCCAAGCTAACCCCAGACTTACTGAAAGCTGGCACCTGCTGTTTAGGTTAGGAACTGCATCTAACCCCAAGCTAACCCCAGACTTACTGAAAGCTGGCACCTGCTGTTTAGGTTAGGAACTGCATCTAACCCCAAGCTAACCCCAGACTTACTGAAAGCTGGCACCTGCTGTTTAGGTTAGGAACTGCATCTAACCCCAAGCTAACCCCAGACTTACTGAAAGCTGGCACCTGCTGTTTAGGTTAGGAACTGCATCTAACCCCACATGAAATTAAGAAACCCAAATGAAAGGGCACATTTTCTGCATAATTGCACAGCTTGTAACCCTTGTAACCAATCATGGCTACATCTCTGTAGCAAGCTTTAGGAGCTGAGAAATCGATCCAAGTTTGAATTAGGGCCTGTTTATGTAGCTGCAGACAGTTCTCTTGTCCTTTATGTTCCACGTTTCCTTAATCTTAACCATCACCTAATCCCTAATTACTCTAACCCCAACCTCAATAAACCTAATCTTAACCATCACCTAATCCCTAATTACTCTAACCCCAACCTCAATAAACCTAATCTTAACCATAACCTCATTCCTAATTATTCCAACCCCAACCTCAATAAGCCTAATCTTAACCATAACCTAATCCCTAATTACTCTAACCCCAACCTCAATAAACCTAATCTTAACCATCACCTAATCCCTAATTACTCTAACCCCAACCTCAATAAACCTAATCTTAACCATCACCTAATCCCTAATTACTCTAACCCCAACCTCAATAAACCTAATCTTAACCATAACCTCATTCCTAATTATTCCAACCCCAACCTCAATAAGCCTAATCTTAACCATAACCTAATCCCTAATTACTCTAACCCCAACCTCAATAGACTCATCTCAACGATGACCTTACCCCAATTATTTACCATAACCCAACCCCTAATTACTCTAACCCTAAGCTTAATAAACCTAATTTCAACCCAATTCCCAATTATTCCAACCCCAACCACAATAAACTCCATTTCAACCATAACCCACACACGCGAGACAGATACCCTAATCCTAATAAACCTTCCAACTAGAACCTAACCTTCATTTACACTGTCCCCAATCACAATAAATGAAATTTCAATTATAGTTCAGTCCATAATTATATCAACTCTAACCTTAATAAACCTAATTACAACTTCAACCCAATTTCCAAGTACTTTAAATTCAATACACTGAAGCTCTACTACAACCTAATCTTTGATCATCCTAGCCCTGACCCCAAATAAACTGAATTTTAACCGCAATCTAATCACCCATCATCCTAACCCCAATTTAGATTAAAACTAGACTGACTACAACCCACCCTACCTACAATTAATTCAACTTCGACCTCAATAGATATATTTCTAACCCTGACCTACCTTAACCACCTTGACCATAAATTATACAATATAATTGATTGACCTAAAACATAATTTAAAATGGAAACCCCCAAAATAAATCGATATCCTATGTAATATTAATGAAATAAAAAAGGAATAAGGAAAAAAAGGTTATACCACAAGAGGGACACCTGAGGGCGCCACAGTCAACATGAAGTCCTCGAGGATGTTTGGGTATGGATATGGACGTTTGTGTAATATTTTTTGCCACAAGCAAACCAAGAATACACACCGTAGAGAAGTTTAAAGAGCCAAGCGCGCTGAGAACACGACGGTAAACACTTTACAACATGTGTACATAACTAAACATATACTAACACCTAACTACCAGTTTATTAACAATGAATTAATACATCGACTGATAGTGAGTGCATCATGAATTATTGATGAATTAATGATATGTATACATTAACAAATTAATGAGTGACATATGAATAGACTAGGGTTAAATTGGGCCTATTCGGTGCGTACTCTCTCTTAAGCTGGGAAGCCTCGACTTCCCGGCTTGACGGAATCCTAAGGCACCGCTCATTTTTGATCCTCTGCTGCCATCTTTTGGAATAGTCATGCCACATCACTTAGTATGATTTCAGGTTTTTCAACAGCTCGTATTCCAAAAAATACCAAACCTTGGCTACCTGATAAGTCAGAAGAATGTCAACCGAACTGTTCACATCTTGTTCAATCGATTCAGGTACTTTACTGTTCTGTTCCTTTATTTTTTATTGTTATTTTTTAACATTACACACACTGCCAATTGCCTGTGTGTGTGTGTGTGTGTGTGTGTGTGTGTGTGTGTGTCTGTGTCTGTGTCTGTGTGTGTGTGTGTGTGTGTGTGTGTGTCCACGTACTCGGCCCATGAATCTCATTCTGATACCAGGGGTTACCATTCGTGTTCTTGAACGATTATTGCATTTTTGTGCTTATCATATGTTTTGTTTTGTTTTTTTTGTGTGTGTGTTGTGTGTCATAGGTTCGTGGTCTCGTGGATGTGTGGGTCGTGTGCTGCCCACCTCGGCCACGGACGGATCTTCTGCTCCAAGTCTGACTCGGATCATGTCCTGCTGAAATAAATAAATAAAAGGTAGGCAAATAGTTAGACATACACATGGATTGATGGATGCTTTACTGATCCCCAAGGAAATAAAAGTCCCTGTGGTACAATACAACACACATCATTGACATTACAAACCAGCAAAAAGGACATGTTTGAGTTTCAACCAATGGGATTCCAAACATTTGCATACGGCCAATAGGAGAGCAGACATTTGCATACTGCTACCTCCAGCCAATAGGAGAGCAAAGATTAGCATACGTCTCATTTCAATGCCACTAATTTGAATGCCGCCTCTGGTTTTAACTCTTAACCTAACCCTAACCCTAACCCTAACCCTAACCCTAACCCTAACCCTAACCCTAACCCTAACCCTAACCCTAACCCTAACCCTAGCTTTTTACATGAAATTATTTACACACTTTATGAACAGATTTTGGAAAGCTCTTTCACTTTGCATTGGAAACACTACATTTCAAGCCGACCACTTCTCCCTGCTCACAGCTGGAAACGCACCGCTCGTTTTTAACCCTCTGCTGCCATCTACTGGACGTTTTCGGTTACAACGTCCTCATGTACTTTTAGAAGTCATACAGCACCAGTTTGTAGGACTTTCAAGGTAGAATGAACCACCTCGTACCCCCCCAACGACACCAGCTATCTTTTTTTGTACCCCCACTGCCTAATTACTTTTACTGGGCTCCAATCTTTAAGTCAGAAGAATGTCAACCGATTTTTGTACCTCATTACAAAACAAACCCCAAGCTAACCCCAGACTTACTGCAAGGTGGCACCTGCTGTTTAGGTTAGGAACTGCATCTAACCCCAAGCTAACCCCAGACTTACTGAAAGCTGGCACCTGCTGTTTAGGTTAGGAACTGCATCTAACCCCAAGCTAACCCCAGACTTACTGAAAGCTGGCACCTGCTGTTTAGGTTAGGAACTGCATCTAACCCCAAGCTAACCCCAGACTTACTGCAAGGTGGCACCTGCTGTTTAGGTTAGGAACTGCATCTAACCCCAAGCTAACCCCAGACTTACTGAAAGCTGGCACCTGCTGTTTAGGTTAGGAACTGCATCTAACCCCACATGAAATTAAGAAACCCAAATGAAAGGGCACATTTTCTGCATAATTGCACAGCTTGTAACCCTTGTAACCAATCATGGCTACATCTCTGTAGCAAGCTTTAGGAGCTGAGAAATCGATCCAAGTTTGAATTAGGGCCTGTTTATGTAGCTGCAGACAGTTCTCTTGTCCTTTATGTTCCACGTTTCCTTAATCTTAACCATCACCTAATCCCTAATTACTCTAACCCCAACCTCAATAAACCTAATCTTAACCATCACCTAATCCCTAATTACTCTAACCCCAACCTCAATAAACCTAATCTTAACCATAACCTCATTCCTAATTATTCCAACCCCAACCTCAATAAGCCTAATCTTAACCATAACCGAATCCCTAATTACTCTAACCCCAACCTCAATAGACTCATCTCAACGATGACCTTACCCCAATTATTTACCATGACCCAACCCCTAATTACTCTAACCCTAAGCTTAATAAACCTAATTTCAACCCAATTCCCAATTATTCCAACCCCAACCACAATAAACTCCATTTCAACCATAACCCAACTCCCAATTATTCTAACCCTAATCCTAATAAACCTTCCAACTAGAACCTAACCTTCATTTACACTGTCCCCAATCACAATAAATGAAATTTCAATTATAGTTCAGTCCATAATTATATCAACTCTAACCTTAATAAACCTAATTACAACTTCAACCCAATTTCCAAGTACTTTAAATTCAATACACTGAAGCTCTACTACAACCTAATCTTTGATCATCCTAGCCCTGACCCCAAATAAACTGAATTTTAACCGCAATCTAATCACCCATCATCCTAACCCCAATTTAGATTAAAACTAGACTGACTACAACCCACCCTACCTACAATTAATTCAACTTCGACCTCAATAGATATATTTCTAACCCTGACCTACCTTAACCACCTTGACCATAAATTATACAATATAATTGATTGACCTAAAACATAATTTAAAATGGAAACCCCCAAAATCAATCGATATCCTATGTAATATTAATGAAATAAAAAAGGAATAAGGAAAAAAAGGTTATACCACAAGAGGGACACCTGAGGGCGCCACAGTCAACATGAAGTCCTCGAGGATGTTTGGGTATGGATATGGACGTTTGTGTAATATTTTTTGCCACAAGCAAACCAAGAATACACACCGTAGAGAAGTTTAAAGAGCCAAGCGCGCTGAGAACACGACGGTAAACACTTTACAACATGTGTACATAACTAAACATATACTAACACCTAACTACCAGTTTATTAACAATGAATTAATACATCGACTGATAGTGAGTGCATCATGAATTATTGATGAATTAATGATATGTATACATTAACAAATTAATGAGTGACATATGAATAGACTAGGGTTAAATTGGGCCTATTCGGTGCGTACTCTCTCTTAAGCTGGGAAGCCTCGACTTCCCGGCTTGACGGAATCCTAAGGCACCGCTCATTTTTGATCCTCTGCTGCCATCTTTTGGAATAGTCATGCCACATCACTTAGTATGATTTCAGGTTTTTCAACAGCTCGTATTCCAAAAAATACCAAACCTTGGCTACCTGATAAGTCAGAAGAATGTCAACCGAACTGTTCACATCTTGTTCAATCGATTCAGGTACTTTACTGTTCTGTTCCTTTATTTTTTATTGTTATTTTTTAACATTACACACACTGCCAATTGCCTGTGTGTGTGTGTGTGTGTGTGTGTGTGTGTGTGTGTGTCTGTGTCTGTGTCTGTGTGTGTGTGTGTGTGTGTGTGTGTCCACGTACTCGGCCCATGAATCTCATTCTGATACCAGGGGTTACCATTCGTGTTCTTGAACGATTATTGCATTTTTGTGCTTATCATATGTTTTGTTTTGTTTTTTTTGTGTGTGTGTTGTGTGTCATAGGTTCGTGGTCTCGTGGATGTGTGGGTCGTGTGCTGCCCACCTCGGCCACGGACGGATCTTCTGCTCCAAGTCTGACTCGGATCATGTCCTGCTGAAATAAATAAATAAAAGGTAGGCAAATAGTTAGACATACACATGGATTGATGGATGCTTTACTGATCCCCAAGGAAATAAAAGTCCCTGTGGTACAATACAACACACATCATTGACATTACAAACCAGCAAAAAGGACATGTTTGAGTTTCAACCAATGGGATTCCAAACATTTGCATACGGCCAATAGGAGAGCAGACATTTGCATACTGCTACCTCCAGCCAATAGGAGAGCAAAGATTAGCATACGTCTCATTTCAATGCCACTAATTTGAATGCCGCCTCTGGTTTTAACTCTTACCCTAACCCTAACCCTAACCCTAACCCTAACCCTAACCCTAACCTCGGCCACGGACGGATCTTCTGCTCCAAGTCTGACTCGGATCATGTCCTGCTGAAATAAATAAATAAAAGGTAGGCAAATAGTTAGACATACACATGGATTGATGGATGCTTTACTGATCCCCAAGGAAATAAAAGTCCCTGTGGTACAATACAACACACATCATTGACATTACAAACCAGCAAAAAGGACATGTTTGAGTTTCAACCAATGGGATTCCAAACATTTGCATACGGCCAATAGGAGAGCAGACATTTGCATACTGCTACCTCCAGCCAATAGGAGAGCAAAGATTAGCATACGTCTCATTTCAATGCCACTAATTTGAATGCCGCCTCTGGTTTTAACTCTTAACCTATGAGCAAAACCCTAACCACGCCCCCAATCCAAGGCCTAACCCCAAGCTAACCCCAGACTTACTGAAAGCTGGCACCTGCTGTTTAGGTTAGGAACTGCATCTAACCCCAAGCTAACCCCAGACTTACTGAAAGCTGGCACCTGCTGTTTAGGTTAGGAACTGCATCTAACCCCAAGCTAACCCCAGACTTACTGAAAGCTGGCACCTGCTGTTTAGGTTAGGAACTGCATCTAACCCCAAGCTAACCCCAGACTTACTGAAAGCTGGCACCTGCTGTTTAGGTTAGGAACTGCATCTAACCCCAAGCTAACCCCAGACTTACTGAAAGCTGGCACCTGCTGTTTAGGTTAGGAACTGCATCTAACCCCACATGAAATTAAGAAACCCAAATGAAAGGGCACATTTTCTGCATAATTGCACAGCTTGTAACCCTTGTAACCAATCATGGCTACATCTCTGTAGCAAGCTTTAGGAGCTGAGAAATCGATCCAAGTTTGAATTAGGGCCTGTTTATGTAGCTGCAGACAGTTCTCTTGTCCTTTATGTTCCACGTTTCCTTAATCTTAACCATCACCTAATCCCTAATTACTCTAACCCCAACCTCAATAAACCTAATCTTAACCATCACCTAATCCCTAATTACTCTAACCCCAACCTCAATAAACCTAATCTTAACCATAACCTCATTCCTAATTATTCCAACCCCAACCTCAATAAGCCTAATCTTAACCATAACCTAATCCCTAATTACTCTAACCCCAACCTCAATAAACCTAATCTTAACCATCACCTAATCCCTAATTACTCTAACCCCAACCTCAATAAACCTAATCTTAACCATCACCTAATCCCTAATTACTCTAACCCCAACCTCAATAAACCTAATCTTAACCATAACCTCATTCCTAATTATTCCAACCCCAACCTCAATAAGCCTAATCTTAACCATAACCTAATCCCTAATTACTCTAACCCCAACCTCAATAGACTCATCTCAACGATGACCTTACCCCAATTATTTACCATAACCCAACCCCTAATTACTCTAACCCTAAGCTTAATAAACCTAATTTCAACCCAATTCCCAATTATTCCAACCCCAACCACAATAAACTCCATTTCAACCATAACCCAACTCCCAATTATTCTAACCCTAATCCTAATAAACCTTCCAACTAGAACCTAACCTTCATTTACACTGTCCCCAATCACAATAAATGAAATTTCAATTATAGTTCAGTCCATAATTATATCAACTCTAACCTTAATAAACCTAATTACAACTTCAACCCAATTTCCAAGTACTTTAAATTCAATACACTGAAGCTCTACTACAACCTAATCTTTGATCATCCTAGCCCTGACCCCAAATAAACTGAATTTTAACCGCAATCTAATCACCCATCATCCTAACCCCAATTTAGATTAAAACTAGACTGACTACAACCCACCCTACCTACAATTAATTCAACTTCGACCTCAATAGATATATTTCTAACCCTGACCTACCTTAACCACCTTGACCATAAATTATACAATATAATTGATTGACCTAAAACATAATTTAAAATGGAAACCCCCAAAATAAATCGATATCCTATGTAATATTAATGAAATAAAAAAGGAATAAGGAAAAAAAGGTTATACCACAAGAGGGACACCTGAGGGCGCCACAGTCAACATGAAGTCCTCGAGGATGTTTGGGTATGGATATGGACGTTTGTGTAATATTTTTTGCCACAAGCAAACCAAGAATACACACCGTAGAGAAGTTTAAAGAGCCAAGCGCGCTGAGAACACGACGGTAAACACTTTACAACATGTGTACATAACTAAACATATACTAACACCTAACTACCAGTTTATTAACAATGAATTAATACATCGACTGATAGTGAGTGCATCATGAATTATTGATGAATTAATGATATGTATACATTAACAAATTAATGAGTGACATATGAATAGACTAGGGTTAAATTGGGCCTATTCGGTGCGTACTCTCTCTTAAGCTGGGAAGCCTCGACTTCCCGGCTTGACGGAATCCTAAGGCACCGCTCATTTTTGATCCTCTGCTGCCATCTTTTGGAATAGTCATGCCACATCACTTAGTATGATTTCAGGTTTTTCAACAGCTCGTATTCCAAAAAATACCAAACCTTGGCTACCTGATAAGTCAGAAGAATGTCAACCGAACTGTTCACATCTTGTTCAATCGATTCAGGTACTTTACTGTTCTGTTCCTTTATTTTTTATTGTTATTTTTTAACATTACACACACTGCCAATTGCCTGTGTGTGTGTGTGTGTGTGTGTGTGTGTGTCTGTGTCTGTGTCTGTGTGTGTGTGTGTGTGTGTGTGTGTGTCCACGTACTCGGCCCATGAATCTCATTCTGATACCAGGGGTTACCATTCGTGTTCTTGAACGATTATTGCATTTTTGTGCTTATCATATGTTTTGTTTTGTTTTTTTTGTGTGTGTGTTGTGTGTCATAGGCAGTGTTGTGCGTGAACGAGTTCAAAAGAACGCGTTCATTGAACACGCTCATTTTTTCGTGAACGTTGAACTGAACGCAACACATTTTTAATAAAGAACTTGAACGTGAATTAGTTCACATTATGTGTCATGAACGGCAGACATCACTGTAAATGAACGTTGGAATTTGTTTTCCATTGAAAACTGAGTGACATCTGTTTTCTCTTTTGAAACGCAACGAGAGAAAGTTCCTCCCTCCTGTATTCTCGCTGGTGCCGCTTAAATCATGTATCACCAGACAGAAATGGTTTTGACATTGTGTGCGCAATGCATCGCAGTTTCCTTAAAAATAAAGTTTTTTGTGCCTTTGAGTTTTGCCTTCATTACCTTCATTCAAGAGTTTCATTTCATACGCACACATATGTATATATAATATCATATATATCAAATAATATATACATATTTCATATTATATATTCTTTTTTTAATTAAATGCTGGTAGATTTCATTGCACTAAGTATAGAACTGGTCTACCTTGTCTGTACTGCTGCAAGTTTCATCACCTGGTAAGAAACCCACAATTGCAGTGTCATGAGGAAATGTCTACAATGAGCAGTTTCAAAGAACGTATAGTGATTTCTAGCTTGTAGTGTGAAAAAAAGTATTTATTTGAATATCTCACGAAAAAAGTAAAATGAACTGAACTTTGAACTAGTTCAGAATTAAAATTGTGAACTTTGAACGTGAACTGTTCACTTTGAGCATGTATGAACTGAACTTGAACTAGTTCAGAAAAGCTGTGAACTGGCACAACACTGGTCATAGGTTCGTGGTCTCGTGGATGTGTGGGTCGTGTGCTGCCCACCTCGGCCACGGACGGATCTTCTGCTCCAAGTCTGACTCGGATCATGTCCTGCTGAAATAAATAAATAAAAGGTAGGCAAATAGTTAGACATACACATGGATTGATGGATGCTTTACTGATCCCCAAGGAAATAAAAGTCCCTGTGGTACAATACAACACACATCATTGACATTACAAACCAGCAAAAAGGACATGTTTGAGTTTCAACCAATGGGATTCCAAACATTTGCATACGGCCAATAGGAGAGCAGACATTTGCATACTGCTACCTCCAGCCAATAGGAGAGCAAAGATTAGCATACGTCTCATTTCAATGCCACTAATTTGAATGCCGCCTCTGGTTTTAACTCTTAACCTATGAGCAAAACCCTAACCACGCCCCCAATCCAAGGCCTAACCCCAAGCTAACCCCAGACTTACTGCAAGGTGGCACCTGCTGTTTAGGTTAGGAACTGCATCTAACCCCAAGCTAACCCCAGACTTACTGAAAGCTGGCACCTGCTGTTTAGGTTAGGAACTGCATCTAACCCCAAGCTAACCCCAGACTTACTGAAAGCTGGCACCTGCTGTTTAGGTTAGGAACTGCATCTAACCCCAAGCTAACCCCAGACTTACTGCAAGCTGGCACCTGCTGTTTAGGTTAGGAACTGCATCTAACCCCACATGAAATTAAGAAACCCAAATGAAAGGGCACATTTTCTCCATAATTGCACAGCTTGTAACCCTTGTAACCAATCATGGCTACATCTCTGTAGCAAGCTTTAGGAGCTGAGAAATCGATCCAAGTTTGAATTAGGGCCTGTTTATGTAGCTGCAGACAGTTCTCTTGTCCTTTATGTTCCACGTTTCCTTAATTTTAACCATAACCTAATCCCTAATTATTCTAACCCCAACCTCAATAAACCTAATCTTAACCATTACCTAATCCCTAATTACTCTAACCCCAACCTCAATAAACCTAATCTTAACCATTACCTAATCCCTAATTATTCTAACCCCAACCTCAATAAACCTAATCTTAACCATTACCTAATCCCTAATTACTCTAACCCCAACCTCAATAAACCTAATCTTAACCATTACCTAATCCCTAATTACTCTAACCCCAACCTCAATAAACCTAATCTTAACCATAACCTCATTCCTAATTATTCCAACCCCAACCTCAATAAGCCTAATCTTAACCATAACCTAATCCCTAATTACTCTAACCCCAACCTCAATAAACCTAATCTTAACCATTACCTAATCCCTAATTACTCTAACCCCAACCTCAATAAACCTAATCTTAACCATAACCTAATCTTAACCATCACCTAATCCCTAATTACTCTAACCCCAACCTCAATAAACCTAATCTTAACCATCACCTAATCCCTAATTACTCTAACCCCAACCTCAATAAACCTAATCTTAACCATAACCTCATTTCTAATTATTCCAACCCCAACCTCAATAAGCCTAATCTTAACCATAACCTAATCCCTAATTATTCTAACCCCAACCTCAATAGACTCATCTCAACGATGACCTTACCCCAATTATTTACCATAACCCAACCCCTAATTACTCTAACCCTAAGCTTAATAAACCTAATTTCAACCCAATTCCCAATTATTCCCGTATCTCGGACGCCTTTAGGACCAGGGTCACGGGGCTCCGATATGTCGCTCGTGCCTACGCGCGGTCCGTCGTACTCTGGTCCGGTGGGCCTACGACATCCGGTTCCCTCGCGGGACCTCCGCACGTCGTCTGGGGCCTGACGACTACTCGCGTACGCGTCGGGGCCCGTGTCTCGGCCGCCTTTCGGACCACGGTGACGGGGCTCCGATATGTCGCTCGTGGCCGGGCCCCCTCCGACGTGCTCGGTTTCGGTGCGCCTACGTCCTACGGTTCCGCCGCGGGACCCCGAAACGTGGTTTTTTGGGCCTACTCGCGTACGCGTCGGGGGCCCGTATCTCGGCCGTCTTTCCACGCGGGACCGCGGGGCTCCGATATGTCGCTGGTAGGTTGGACCTGCACGCCCTGTGCGATTTTGGAGGTCCTACGACGTTTCTTCGAATTTTCCCGATTATTTGACTGAGTGTAGACTAGGGTCAGATGGGCCGCATTCTCTTAATCCGGGAACCTTGCACCATATGGTCGCTGCTTCCCGGCTTAAGGATCTGACCTCTGCAGGGCATGTTCGGAACTGCATCGACATTAAGAAAAGGAAATAAGAAACCCGATGAAACGGCACATTTTCCAGTGTTAGTGCACAGCTTGAAGTTTGTTCTTCTGACCAATCGTTGCTACATCTATGCTGTAGCAGCCTCAAGAGCTGAGAAATCCCATTTTGAATGAATTAAAAGTCAATCGGCGTCTATCCCAGTGGGTTCGGACACCAGCTCTGAATATCCTTCATGAACATAATATCATTGTATGTTGTGTTTGTCTGGATTGAGCTTTTTACATGAAATTATTTACACACTTTATGAACAGATTTTGGAAAGCTCTTTCACTTTGCATTGGAAACACTACATTTCAAGCCGACCACTTCTCCCTGCTCACAGCTGGAAACGCACCGCTCGTTTTTAACCCTCTGCTGCCATCTACTGATCATTAAGATCAGTAGATGGCACTTCTCTAAGATCATTAACAGGAACATCAACAACACCCGCACTCTATTCAACGTGGTCGACAAGCTTGCAAATCCTCCAAAACAGATCACGCCAGAACTTCTGTCCACAGAGAAATGTAATGAGTTTGCTCATTTCTTCTGTGAAAAAATCAAAACTATTAGACTGACCATTAACTCCACTCAGTCAAACAATAAAACCATGCTGCCCCTACAGACACCTAAAAATAACATGACTATTATGTCACAATTTAATACAATAGACCAAAAAACTCTGGAGAAAACAGTTCAGCATCTTAAATCATCGACATGTTGTCTCGACATGCTGCCATCTGAATTTTTTAAAACTATTTTTAACTCTGTAAAAACTGATTTGCAACAAATAGTTAATGGCTCACTATCATCAGGCGTTTTCCCAAAGTCACTGAAAACAGCTGCCATTAAACCACTCCTAAAAAAGAGAACTCTGGATGCGTCTGTGTTAAACAACTACAGGCCGATCTCAAATCTTCCTTTCACAGCTAAGATCATTGAGAAAGTTGTCTACAATCAAGTCAGCAGTTTTTTGAATTCCAGTGGTTCTTTTGACAAATTTCAGTCAGGCTTTCGAGCTCACTACAGCACTGAAACGGCTCTCATAAAAGTGGTAAATGATCTACGGCTGAATAGTGACTCAGGTAAAATATCAGTTCTGGTTTTACTGGATCTTAGTGCAGCCTTCGACACTGTAGATCACAGAATACTGCTGGACAGGTTGGAAAACTGGGTTGGACTTTCCGGAACAGTCCTTAATTGGTTCAGGTCTTACTTAAAAGACTGCAGTTACTTTGTCACTATTGGCAGCTATGAATCTGACAGAGTGGCTATGACATGTGGAATCCCCCAGGGATCAGTTCTCGGACCTCTCCTGTTCAATCTTTATATGCTGCCATTAGGCCAAATGCTACAGGCTAACAACATTGATTACCATAGTTATGCAGATGACACACAGATATATCTGGCTCTCTCACCAGATGATTACAGCCCAATAGATTCACTGTGTCAGTGTTTAGAGGACATCAATAAATGGATGAGCCAGAATTTTTTACAGTTAAATAAGGACAAAACAGAGATTGTCGTGTTTGGCAACAAAGAAAAGAGGTCTAGTGTCATTGAACACCTCAGTTCCCGGGCTCTAAAAACCAAAGACCAAGTCCGAAATCTTGGCGTTCTAATAGACTCAGATCTTACATTCACCAGCCATATTAAAACCATCACCAAAACAGCCTTCTACCATCTTAGAAATATAGCCAAAATCAAGGGTCTAGTGTGCCAACAAGACCTAGAGAAGCTGATCCATGCTTTTATCTCCAGTAGGGTGGACTATTGTAATGGTCTCTTAACTGGACTTCCCAAAAAGACCATTAAACAGTTACAGCTCATTCAGAACGCTGCTGCAAGAGTTTTAACCAAGACAAAGAGAACTGAGCACATCACTCCAGTTCTAAAATCTCTACACTGGCTTCCGGTTAGTTACAGAATAGAATTTAAAGTGCTGCTACTGGTCTATAAATCACTGAATGGGTTCGGCCCAGAATACATCTCAGAAATGTTTAGAGAATATAAACCCAGTAGATCTCTTAGATCCATGGACTCAGGTCAGCTAGTAGAGCCCAGAGTCCAAACTAAACATGGTGAAGCAGCATTTAGTTGTTGGGCTGCATATAACTGGAACAGACTGCCAGGAGATATTAGATGTTCCTCAAACATAGAAATCTTTAAATCCAGGTTAAAAACTTTTATTTTTTCTTGTGCCTATGATTGAGCTCGATATTTTTACTATTACCCTCATTTTACCATATTTCTTTTAGTCTTGTTTTAATTCCATATTCTCTAAACTGTAAGGTATATTTTACTATATTTTCTTTTAGTTTTTATGTTTTATTTGCTTATTTCTCTTGTTTTAATTTCGTATTTACCAAATTGTAGGGTATATTTTACAATATTTTCTTTTAATTTTTCAAGTTCTTAATTTTTATCTCTCTTGTTTGAATTTCATGTTTTTAATTGTAACTAAATGTTTGCAAGAAGTCTTTCTGAGGTTCTAGATCTCAGGAATGTTTTAATGCTTTTAATTTTTAATTTTTCCTTATGTAAAGCACTTTGAATTGCCACTGTGTATGAAAGGTGCTATACAAATAAACTTGCCTTGCCTTGCCTTGCCTTACTGGACGTTTTCGGTTACAACGTCCTCATGTACTTTTAGAACAGTCCTACTTTGCACCAGTTTGTAGGACTTTCAAGGTAGAATGAACCACCTCGTACCCCCCCAACGACACCAGCTATCTTTTTTTGTACCCCCACTGCCTAATTACTTTTACTGGGCTCCAATCTTTAAGTCAGAAGAATGTCAACCGATTTTTGTACCTCATTACAAAACAAACCCCAAGCTAACCCCAGACTTACTGCAAAAACTGGCACCTGCTGTTTAGGTTAGGAACTGCATCTAACCCCAAGCTAACCCCAGACTTACTGAAAGCTGGCACCTGCTGTTTAGGTTAGGAACTGCATCTAACCCCAAGCTAACCCCAGACTTACTGAAAGCTGGCACCTGCTGTTTAGGTTAGGAACTGCATCTAACCCCAAGCTAACCCCAGACTTACTGAAAGCTGGCACCTGCTGTTTAGGTTAGGAACTGCATCTAACCCCAAGCTAACCCCAGACTTACTGAAAGCTGGCACCTGCTGTTTAGGTTAGGAACTGCATCTAACCCCACATGAAATTAAGAAACCCAAATGAAAGGGCACATTTTCTGCATAATTGCACAGCTTGTAACCCTTGTAACCAATCATGGCTACATCTCTGTAGCAAGCTTTAGGAGCTGAGAAATCGATCCAAGTTTGAATTAGGGCCTGTTTATGTAGCTGCAGACAGTTCTCTTGTCCTTTATGTTCCACGTTTCCTTAATCTTAACCATCACCTAATCCCTAATTACTCTAACCCCAACCTCAATAAACCTAATCTTAACCATCACCTAATCCCTAATTACTCTAACCCCAACCTCAATAAACCTAATCTTAACCATAACCTCATTCCTAATTATTCCAACCCCAACCTCAATAAGCCTAATCTTAACCATAACCTAATCCCTAATTACTCTAACCCCAACCTCAATAAACCTAATCTTAACCATCACCTAATCCCTAATTACTCTAACCCCAACCTCAATAAACCTAATCTTAACCATCACCTAATCCCTAATTACTCTAACCCCAACCTCAATAAACCTAATCTTAACCATAACCTCATTCCTAATTATTCCAACCCCAACCTCAATAAGCCTAATCTTAACCATAACCTAATCCCTAATTACTCTAACCCCAACCTCAATAGACTCATCTCAACGATGACCTTACCCCAATTATTTACCATAACCCAACCCCTAATTACTCTAACCCTAAGCTTAATAAACCTAATTTCAACCCAATTCCCAATTATTCCAACCCCAACCACAATAAACTCCATTTCAACCATAACCCAACTCCCAATTATTCTAACCCTAATCCTAATAAACCTTCCAACTAGAACCTAACCTTCATTTACACTGTCCCCAATCACAATAAATGAAATTTCAATTATAGTTCAGTCCATAATTATATCAACTCTAACCTTAATAAACCTAATTACAACTTCAACCCAATTTCCAAGTACTTTAAATTCAATACACTGAAGCTCTACTACAACCTAATCTTTGATCATCCTAGCCCTGACCCCAAATAAACTGAATTTTAACCGCAATCTAATCACCCATCATCCTAACCCCAATTTAGATTAAAACTAGACTGACTACAACCCACCCTACCTACAATTAATTCAACTTCGACCTCAATAGATATATTTCTAACCCTGACCTACCTTAACCACCTTGACCATAAATTATACAATATAATTGATTGACCTAAAACATAATTTAAAATGGAAACCCCCAAAATCAATCGATATCCTATGTAATATTAATGAAATAAAAAAGGAATAAGGAAAAAAAGGTTATACCACAAGAGGGACACCTGAGGGCGCCACAGTCAACATGAAGTCCTCGAGGATGTTTGGGTATGGATATGGACGTTTGTGTAATATTTTTTGCCACAAGCAAACCAAGAATACACACCGTAGAGAAGTTTAAAGAGCCAAGCGCGCTGAGAACACGACGGTAAACACTTTACAACATGTGTACATAACTAAACATATACTAACACCTAACTACCAGTTTATTAACAATGAATTAATACATCGACTGATAGTGAGTGCATCATGAATTATTGATGAATTAATGATATGTATACATTAACAAATTAATGAGTGACATATGAATAGACTAGGGTTAAATTGGGCCTATTCGGTGCGTACTCTCTCTTAAGCTGGGAAGCCTCGACTTCCCGGCTTGACGGAATCCTAAGGCACCGCTCATTTTTGATCCTCTGCTGCCATCTTTTGGAATAGTCATGCCACATCACTTAGTATGATTTCAGGTTTTTCAACAGCTCATATTCCAAAAAATACCAAACCTTGGCTACCTGATAAGTCAGAAGAATGTCAACCGAACTGTTCACATCTTGTTCAATCGATTCAGGTACTTTACTGTTCTGTTCCTTTATTTTTTATTGTTATTTTTTAACATTACACACACTGCCAATTGCCTGTGTGTGTGTGTGTGTGTGTGTGTGTGTGTCTGTGTCTGTGTCTGTGTGTGTGTGTGTGTGTGTGTGTGTCCACGTACTCGGCCCATGAATCTCATTCTGATACCAGGGGTTACCATTCGTGTTCTTGAACGATTATTGCATTTTTGTGCTTATCATATGTTTTGTTTTGTTTTTTTTGTGTGTGTGTTGTGTGTCATAGGTTCGTGGTCTCGTGGATGTGTGGGTCGTGTGCTGCCCACCTCGGCCACGGACGGATCTTCTGCTCCAAGTCTGACTCGGATCATGTCCTGCTGAAATAAATAAATAAAAGGTAGGCAAATAGTTAGACATACACATGGATTGATGGATGCTTTACTGATCCCCAAGGAAATAAAAGTCCCTGTGGTACAATACAACACACATCATTGACATTACAAACCAGCAAAAAGGACATGTTTGAGTTTCAACCAATGGGATTCCAAACATTTGCATACGGCCAATAGGAGAGCAGACATTTGCATACTGCTACCTCCAGCCAATAGGAGAGCAAAGATTAGCATACGTCTCATTTCAATGCCACTAATTTGAATGCCGCCTCTGGTTTTAACTCTTAACCTATGAGCAAAACCCTAACCACGCCCCCAATCCAAGGCCTAACCCCAAGCTAACCCCAGACTTACTGAAAGCTGGCACCTGCTGTTTAGGTTAGGAACTGCATCTAACCCCAAGCTAACCCCAGACTTACTGAAAGCTGGCACCTGCTGTTTAGGTTAGGAACTGCATCTAACCCCAAGCTAACCCCAGACTTACTGAAAGCTGGCACCTGCTGTTTAGGTTAGGAACTGCATCTAACCCCAAGCTAACCCCAGACTTACTGAAAGCTGGCACCTGCTGTTTAGGTTAGGAACTGCATCTAACCCCAAGCTAACCCCAGACTTACTGAAAGCTGGCACCTGCTGTTTAGGTTAGGAACTGCATCTAACCCCACATGAAATTAAGAAACCCAAATGAAAGGGCACATTTTCTGCATAATTGCACAGCTTGTAACCCTTGTAACCAATCATGGCTACATCTCTGTAGCAAGCTTTAGGAGCTGAGAAATCGATCCAAGTTTGAATTAGGGCCTGTTTATGTAGCTGCAGACAGTTCTCTTGTCCTTTATGTTCCACGTTTCCTTAATCTTAACCATCACCTAATCCCTAATTACTCTAACCCCAACCTCAATAAACCTAATCTTAACCATCACCTAATCCCTAATTACTCTAACCCCAACCTCAATAAACCTAATCTTAACCATAACCTCATTCCTAATTATTCCAACCCCAACCTCAATAAGCCTAATCTTAACCATAACCTAATCCCTAATTACTCTAACCCCAACCTCAATAAACCTAATCTTAACCATCACCTAATCCCTAATTACTCTAACCCCAACCTCAATAAACCTAATCTTAACCATCACCTAATCCCTAATTACTCTAACCCCAACCTCAATAAACCTAATCTTAACCATAACCTCATTCCTAATTATTCCAACCCCAACCTCAATAAGCCTAATCTTAACCATAACCTAATCCCTAATTACTCTAACCCCAACCTCAATAGACTCATCTCAACGATGACCTTACCCCAATTATTTACCATAACCCAACCCCTAATTACTCTAACCCTAAGCTTAATAAACCTAATTTCAACCCAATTCCCAATTATTCCAACCCCAACCACAATAAACTCCATTTCAACCATAACCCAACTCCCAATTATTCTAACCCTAATCCTAATAAACCTTCCAACTAGAACCTAACCTTCATTTACACTGTCCCCAATCACAATAAATGAAATTTCAATTATAGTTCAGTCCATAATTATATCAACTCTAACCTTAATAAACCTAATTACAACTTCAACCCAATTTCCAAGTACTTTAAATTCAATACACTGAAGCTCTACTACAACCTAATCTTTGATCATCCTAGCCCTGACCCCAAATAAACTGAATTTTAACCGCAATCTAATCACCCATCATCCTAACCCCAATTTAGATTAAAACTAGACTGACTACAACCCACCCTACCTACAATTAATTCAACTTCGACCTCAATAGATATATTTCTAACCCTGACCTACCTTAACCACCTTGACCATAAATTATACAATATAATTGATTGACCTAAAACATAATTTAAAATGGAAACCCCCAAAATAAATCGATATCCTATGTAATATTAATGAAATAAAAAAGGAATAAGGAAAAAAAGGTTATACCACAAGAGGGACACCTGAGGGCGCCACAGTCAACATGAAGTCCTCGAGGATGTTTGGGTATGGATATGGACGTTTGTGTAATATTTTTTGCCACAAGCAAACCAAGAATACACACCGTAGAGAAGTTTAAAGAGCCAAGCGCGCTGAGAACACGACGGTAAACACTTTACAACATGTGTACATAACTAAACATATACTAACACCTAACTACCAGTTTATTAACAATGAATTAATACATCGACTGATAGTGAGTGCATCATGAATTATTGATGAATTAATGATATGTATACATTAACAAATTAATGAGTGACATATGAATAGACTAGGGTTAAATTGGGCCATTCGGTGCGTACTCTCTCTTAAGCTGGGAAGCCTCGACTTCCCGGCTTGACGGAATCCTAAGGCACCGCTCATTTTTGATCCTCTGCTGCCATCTTTTGGAATAGTCATGCCACATCACTTAGTATGATTTCAGGTTTTTCAACAGCTCGTATTCCAAAAAATACCAAACCTTGGCTACCTGATAAGTCAGAAGAATGTCAACCGAACTGTTCACATCTTGTTCAATCGATTCAGGTACTTTACTGTTCTGTTCCTTTATTTTTTATTGTTATTTTTTAACATTACACACACTGCCAATTGCCTGTGTGTGTGTGTGTGTGTGTGTGTGTGTGTGTGTGTGTGTGTCTGTGTCTGTGTCTGTGTGTGTGTGTGTGTGTGTGTGTGTCCACGTACTCGGCCCATGAATCTCATTCTGATACCAGGGGTTACCATTCGTGTTCTTGAACGATTATTGCATTTTTGTGCTTATCATATGTTTTGTTTTGTTTTTTTTGTGTGTGTGTTGTGTGTCATAGGTTCGTGGTCTCGTGGATGTGTGGGTCGTGTGCTGCCCACCTCGGCCACGGACGGATCTTCTGCTCCAAGTCTGACTCGGATCATGTCCTGCTGAAATAAATAAATAAAAGGTAGGCAAATAGTTAGACATACACATGGATTGATGGATGCTTTACTGATCCCCAAGGAAATAAAAGTCCCTGTGGTACAATACAACACACATCATTGACATTACAAACCAGCAAAAAGGACATGTTTGAGTTTCAACCAATGGGATTCCAAACATTTGCATACGGCCAATAGGAGAGCAGACATTTGCATACTGCTACCTCCAGCCAATAGGAGAGCAAAGATTAGCATACGTCTCATTTCAATGCCACTAATTTGAATGCCGCCTCTGGTTTTAACTCTTAACCTATGAGCAAAACCCTAACCACGCCCCCAATCCAAGGCCTAACCCCAAGCTAACCCCAGACTTACTGAAAGCTGGCACCTGCTGTTTAGGTTAGGAACTGCATCTAACCCCAAGCTAACCCCAGACTTACTGAAAGCTGGCACCTGCTGTTTAGGTTAGGAACTGCATCTAACCCCAAGCTAACCCCAGACTTACTGAAAGCTGGCACCTGCTGTTTAGGTTAGGAACTGCATCTAACCCCAAGCTAACCCCAGACTTACTGAAAGCTGGCACCTGCTGTTTAGGTTAGGAACTGCATCTAACCCCAAGCTAACCCCAGACTTACTGAAAGCTGGCACCTGCTGTTTAGGTTAGGAACTGCATCTAACCCCACATGAAATTAAGAAACCCAAATGAAAGGGCACATTTTCTGCATAATTGCACAGCTTGTAACCCTTGTAACCAATCATGGCTACATCTCTGTAGCAAGCTTTAGGAGCTGAGAAATCGATCCAAGTTTGAATTAGGGCCTGTTTATGTAGCTGCAGACAGTTCTCTTGTCCTTTATGTTCCACGTTTCCTTAATCTTAACCATCACCTAATCCCTAATTACTCTAACCCCAACCTCAATAAACCTAATCTTAACCATCACCTAATCCCTAATTACTCTAACCCCAACCTCAATAAACCTAATCTTAACCATAACCTCATTCCTAATTATTCCAACCCCAACCTCAATAAGCCTAATCTTAACCATAACCTAATCCCTAATTACTCTAACCCCAACCTCAATAAACCTAATCTTAACCATCACCTAATCCCTAATTACTCTAACCCCAACCTCAATAAACCTAATCTTAACCATCACCTAATCCCTAATTACTCTAACCCCAACCTCAATAAAC
Organism: Trichomycterus rosablanca; assembly: GCF_030014385.1. Classification (NCBI taxonomy): domain Eukaryota; kingdom Metazoa; phylum Chordata; class Actinopteri; order Siluriformes; family Trichomycteridae; genus Trichomycterus; species Trichomycterus rosablanca. The sequence goes on from NW_026947255.1 coordinate 79,181, forward strand.
CTAATCTTAACCATAACCTCATTCCTAATTATTCCAACCCAATCTGTCTCGCGTATAAACCTAATCTTAACCATAACCTCATTCCTAATTATTCCAACCCCAACCTCAATAAGCCTAATCTTAACCATAACCTAATCCCTAATTACTCTAACCCCAACCTCAATAGACTCATCTCAACGATGACCTTACCCCAATTATTTACCATAACCCAACCCCTAATTACTCTAACCCTAAGCTTAATAAACCTAATTTCAACCCAATTCCCAATTATTCCAACCCCAACCACAATAAACTCCATTTCAACCATAACCCAACTCCCAATTATTCTAACCCTAATCCTAATAAACCTTCCAACTAGAACCTAACCTTCATTTACACTGTCCCCAATCACAATAAATGAAATTTCAATTATAGTTCAGTCCATAATTATATCAACTCTAACCTTAATAAACCTAATTACAACTTCAACCCAATTTCCAAGTACTTTAAATTCAATACACTGAAGCTCTACTACAACCTAATCTTTGATCATCCTAGCCCTGACCCCAAATAAACTGAATTTTAACCGCAATCTAATCACCCATCATCCTAACCCCAATTTAGATTAAAACTAGACTGACTACAACCCACCCTACCTACAATTAATTCAACTTCGACCTCAATAGATATATTTCTAACCCTGACCTACCTTAACCACCTTGACCATAAATTATACAATATAATTGATTGACCTAAAACATAATTTAAAATGGAAACCCCCAAAATCAATCGATATCCTATGTAATATTAATGAAATAAAAAAGGAATAAGGAAAAAAAGGTTATACCACAAGAGGGACACCTGAGGGCGCCACAGTCAACATGAAGTCCTCGAGGATGTTTGGGTATGGATATGGACGTTTGTGTAATATTTTTTGCCACAAGCAAACCAAGAATACACACCGTAGAGAAGTTTAAAGAGCCAAGCGCGCTGAGAACACGACGGTAAACACTTTACAACATGTGTACATAACTAAACATATACTAACACCTAACTACCAGTTTATTAACAATGAATTAATACATCGACTGATAGTGAGTGCATCATGAATTATTGATGAATTAATGATATGTATACATTAACAAATTAATGAGTGACATATGAATAGACTAGGGTTAAATTGGGCCTATTCGGTGCGTACTCTCTCTTAAGCTGGGAAGCCTCGACTTCCCGGCTTGACGGAATCCTAAGGCACCGCTCATTTTTGATCCTCTGCTGCCATCTTTTGGAATAGTCATGCCACATCACTTAGTATGATTTCAGGTTTTTCAACAGCTCGTATTCCAAAAAATACCAAACCTTGGCTACCTGATAAGTCAGAAGAATGTCAACCGAACTGTTCACATCTTGTTCAATCGATTCAGGTACTTTACTGTTCTGTTCCTTTATTTTTTATTGTTATTTTTTAACATTACACACACTGCCAATTGCCTGTGTGTGTGTGTGTGTGTGTGTGTGTGTGTGTGTGTGTGTGTCTGTGTCTGTGTCTGTGTGTGTGTGTGTGTGTGTGTGTGTCCACGTACTCGGCCCATGAATCTCATTCTGATACCAGGGGTTACCATTCGTGTTCTTGAACGATTATTGCATTTTTGTGCTTATCATATGTTTTGTTTTGTTTTTTTTGTGTGTGTGTTGTGTGTCATAGGTTCGTGGTCTCGTGGATGTGTGGGTCGTGTGCTGCCCACCTCGGCCACGGACGGATCTTCTGCTCCAAGTCTGACTCGGATCATGTCCTGCTGAAATAAATAAATAAAAGGTAGGCAAATAGTTAGACATACACATGGATTGATGGATGCTTTACTGATCCCCAAGGAAATAAAAGTCCCTGTGGTACAATACAACACACATCATTGACATTACAAACCAGCAAAAAGGACATGTTTGAGTTTCAACCAATGGGATTCCAAACATTTGCATACGGCCAATAGGAGAGCAGACATTTGCATACTGCTACCTCCAGCCAATAGGAGAGCAAAGATTAGCATACGTCTCATTTCAATGCCACTAATTTGAATGCCGCCTCTGGTTTTAACTCTTAACCTATGAGCAAAACCCTAACCACGCCCCCAATCCAAGGCCTAACCCCAAGCTAACCCCAGACTTACTGCAAGGTGGCACCTGCTGTTTAGGTTAGGAACTGCATCTAACCCCAAGCTAACCCCAGACTTACTGAAAGCTGGCACCTGCTGTTTAGGTTAGGAACTGCATCTAACCCCACATGAAATTAAGAAACCCAAATGAAAGGGCACATTTTCTGCATAATTGCACAGCTTGTAACCCTTGTAACCAATCATGGCTACATCTCTGTAGCAAGCTTTAGGAGCTGAGAAATCGATCCAAGTTTGAATTAGGGCCTGTTTATGTAGCTGCAGACAGTTCTCTTGTCCTTTATGTTCCACGTTTCCTTAATTTTAACCATAACCTAATCCCTAATTATTCTAACCCCAACCTCAATAAACCTAATCTTAACCATTACCTAATCCCTAATTATTCTAACCCCAACCTCAATAAACCTAATCTTAACCATTACCTAATCCCTAATTACTCTAACCCCAACCTCAATAAACCTAATCTTAACCATTACCTAATCCCTAATTACTCTAACCCCAACCTCAATAAACCTAATCTTAACCATAACCTCATTCCTAATTATTCCAACCCCAACCTCAATAAGCCTAATCTTAACCATAACCTAATCCCTAATTACTCTAACCCCAACCTCAATAAACCTAATCTTAACCATTACCTAATCCCTAATTACTCTAACCCCAACCTCAATAAACCTAATCTTAACCATAACCTAATCTTAACCATCACCTAATCCCTAATTACTCTAACCCCAACCTCAATAAACCTAATCTTAACCATCACCTAATCCCTAATTACTCTAACCCCAACCTCAATAAACCTAATCTTAACCATAACCTCATTTCTAATTATTCCAACCCCAACCTCAATAAGCCTAATCTTAACCATAACCTAATCCCTAATTATTCTAACCCCAACCTCAATAGACTCATCTCAACGATGACCTTACCCCAATTATTTACCATAACCCAACCCCTAATTACTCTAACCCTAAGCTTAATAAACCTAATTTCAACCCAATTCCCAATTATTCCCGTATCTCGGACGCCTTTAGGACCAGGGTCACGGGGCTCCGATATGTCGCTCGTGCCTACGCGCGGTCCGTCGTACTCTGGTCCGGTGGGCCTACGACATCCGGTTCCCTCGCGGGACCTCCGCACGTCGTCTGGGGCCTGACGACTACTCGCGTACGCGTCGGGGCCCGTGTCTCGGCCGCCTTTCGGACCACGGTGACGGGGCTCCGATATGTCGCTCGTGGCCGGGCCCCCTCCGACGTGCTCGGTTTCGGTGCGCCTACGTCCTACGGTTCCGCCGCGGGACCCCGAAACGTGGTTTTTTGGGCCTACTCGCGTACGCGTCGGGGGCCCGTATCTCGGCCGTCTTTCCACGCGGGACCGCGGGGCTCCGATATGTCGCTGGTAGGTTGGACCTGCACGCCCTGTGCGATTTTGGAGGTCCTACGACGTTTCTTCGAATTTTCCCGATTATTTGACTGAGTGTAGACTAGGGTCAGATCGGCCGCATTCTCTTAATCCGGGAACCTTGCACCATATGGTCGCTGCTTCCCGGCTTAAGGATCTGACCTCTGCAGGGCATGTTCGGAACTGCATCGACATTAAGAAAAGGAAATAAGAAACCCGATGAAACGGCACATTTTCCAGTGTTAGTGCACAGCTTGAAGTTTGTTCTTCTGACCAATCGTTGCTACATCTATGCTGTAGCAGCCTCAAGAGCTGAGAAATCCCATTTTGAATGAATTAAAAGTCAATCGGCGTCTATCCCAGTGGGTTCGGACACCAGCTCTGAATATCCTTCATGAACATAATATCATTGTATGTTGTGTTTGTCTGGATTGAGCTTTTTACATGAAATTATTTACACACTTTATGAACAGATTTTGGAAAGCTCTTTCACTTTGCATTGGAAACACTACATTTCAAGCCGACCACTTCTCCCTGCTCACAGCTGGAAACGCACCGCTCGTTTTTAACCCTCTGCTGCCATCTACTGGACGTTTTCGGTTACAACGTCCTCATGTACTTTTAGAAGTCATACAGCACCAGTTTGTAGGACTTTCAAGGTAGAATGAACCACCTCGTACCCCCCCAACGACACCAGCTATCTTTTTTTGTACCCCCACTGCCTAATTACTTTTACTGGGCTCCAATCTTTAAGTCAGAAGAATGTCAACCGATTTTTGTACCTCATTACAAAACAAACCCCAAGCTAACCCCAGACTTACTGCAAGGTGGCACCTGCTGTTTAGGTTAGGAACTGCATCTAACCCCAAGCTAACCCCAGACTTACTGAAAGCTGGCACCTGCTGTTTAGGTTAGGAACTGCATCTAACCCCAAGCTAACCCCAGACTTACTGAAAGCTGGCACCTGCTGTTTAGGTTAGGAACTGCATCTAACCCCAAGCTAACCCCAGACTTACTGCAAGGTGGCACCTGCTGTTTAGGTTAGGAACTGCATCTAACCCCAAGCTAACCCCAGACTTACTGAAAGCTGGCACCTGCTGTTTAGGTTAGGAACTGCATCTAACCCCACATGAAATTAAGAAACCCAAATGAAAGGGCACATTTTCTGCATAATTGCACAGCTTGTAACCCTTGTAACCAATCATGGCTACATCTCTGTAGCAAGCTTTAGGAGCTGAGAAATCGATCCAAGTTTGAATTAGGGCCTGTTTATGTAGCTGCAGACAGTTCTCTTGTCCTTTATGTTCCACGTTTCCTTAATCTTAACCATCACCTAATCCCTAATTACTCTAACCCCAACCTCAATAAACCTAATCTTAACCATCACCTAATCCCTAATTACTCTAACCCCAACCTCAATAAACCTAATCTTAACCATAACCTCATTCCTAATTATTCCAACCCCAACCTCAATAAGCCTAATCTTAACCATAACCGAATCCCTAATTACTCTAACCCCAACCTCAATAGACTCATCTCAACGATGACCTTACCCCAATTATTTACCATGACCCAACCCCTAATTACTCTAACCCTAAGCTTAATAAACCTAATTTCAACCCAATTCCCAATTATTCCAACCCCAACCACAATAAACTCCATTTCAACCATAACCCAACTCCCAATTATTCTAACCCTAATCCTAATAAACCTTCCAACTAGAACCTAACCTTCATTTACACTGTCCCCAATCACAATAAATGAAATTTCAATTATAGTTCAGTCCATAATTATATCAACTCTAACCTTAATAAACCTAATTACAACTTCAACCCAATTTCCAAGTACTTTAAATTCAATACACTGAAGCTCTACTACAACCTAATCTTTGATCATCCTAGCCCTGACCCCAAATAAACTGAATTTTAACCGCAATCTAATCACCCATCATCCTAACCCCAATTTAGATTAAAACTAGACTGACTACAACCCACCCTACCTACAATTAATTCAACTTCGACCTCAATAGATATATTTCTAACCCTGACCTACCTTAACCACCTTGACCATAAATTATACAATATAATTGATTGACCTAAAACATAATTTAAAATGGAAACCCCCAAAATCAATCGATATCCTATGTAATATTAATGAAATAAAAAAGGAATAAGGAAAAAAAGGTTATACCACAAGAGGGACACCTGAGGGCGCCACAGTCAACATGAAGTCCTCGAGGATGTTTGGGTATGGATATGGACGTTTGTGTAATATTTTTTGCCACAAGCAAACCAAGAATACACACCGTAGAGAAGTTTAAAGAGCCAAGCGCGCTGAGAACACGACGGTAAACACTTTACAACATGTGTACATAACTAAACATATACTAACACCTAACTACCAGTTTATTAACAATGAATTAATACATCGACTGATAGTGAGTGCATCATGAATTATTGATGAATTAATGATATGTATACATTAACAAATTAATGAGTGACATATGAATAGACTAGGGTTAAATTGGGCCTATTCGGTGCGTACTCTCTCTTAAGCTGGGAAGCCTCGACTTCCCGGCTTGACGGAATCCTAAGGCACCGCTCATTTTTGATCCTCTGCTGCCATCTTTTGGAATAGTCATGCCACATCACTTAGTATGATTTCAGGTTTTTCAACAGCTCATATTCCAAAAAATACCAAACCTTGGCTACCTGATAAGTCAGAAGAATGTCAACCGAACTGTTCACATCTTGTTCAATCGATTCAGGTACTTTACTGTTCTGTTCCTTTATTTTTTATTGTTATTTTTTAACATTACACACACTGCCAATTGCCTGTGTGTGTGTGTGTGTGTGTGTGTGTGTGTCTGTGTCTGTGTCTGTGTGTGTGTGTGTGTGTGTGTGTGTCCACGTACTCGGCCCATGAATCTCATTCTGATACCAGGGGTTACCATTCGTGTTCTTGAACGATTATTGCATTTTTGTGCTTATCATATGTTTTGTTTTGTTTTTTTTGTGTGTGTGTTGTGTGTCATAGGTTCGTGGTCTCGTGGATGTGTGGGTCGTGTGCTGCCCACCTCGGCCACGGACGGATCTTCTGCTCCAAGTCTGACTCGGATCATGTCCTGCTGAAATAAATAAATAAAAGGTAGGCAAATAGTTAGACATACACATGGATTGATGGATGCTTTACTGATCCCCAAGGAAATAAAAGTCCCTGTGGTACAATACAACACACATCATTGACATTACAAACCAGCAAAAAGGACATGTTTGAGTTTCAACCAATGGGATTCCAAACATTTGCATACGGCCAATAGGAGAGCAGACATTTGCATACTGCTACCTCCAGCCAATAGGAGAGCAAAGATTAGCATACGTCTCATTTCAATGCCACTAATTTGAATGCCGCCTCTGGTTTTAACTCTTAACCTAACCCTAACCCTAACCCTAACCCTAACCCTAACCCTAACCCTAACCCTAACCCTAACCCAGACAGTTCTCTTGTCCTTTATGTTCCACGTTTCCTTAATTTTAACCATAACCTAATCCCTAATTATTCTAACCCCAACCTCAATAAACCTAATCTTAACCATTACCTAATCCCTAATTATTCTAACCCCAACCTCAATAAACCTAATCTTAACCATTACCTAATCCCTAATTACTCTAACCCCAACCTCAATAAACCTAATCTTAACCATTACCTAATCCCTAATTACTCTAACCCCAACCTCAATAAACCTAATCTTAACCATAACCTCATTCCTAATTATTCCAACCCCAACCTCAATAAGCCTAATCTTAACCATAACCTAATCCCTAATTACTCTAACCCCAACCTCAATAAACCTAATCTTAACCATTACCTAATCCCTAATTACTCTAACCCCAACCTCAATAAACCTAATCTTAACCATAACCTAATCTTAACCATCACCTAATCCCTAATTACTCTAACCCCAACCTCAATAAACCTAATCTTAACCATCACCTAATCCCTAATTACTCTAACCCCAACCTCAATAAACCTAATCTTAACCATAACCTCATTTCTAATTATTCCAACCCCAACCTCAATAAGCCTAATCTTAACCATAACCTAATCCCTAATTATTCTAACCCCAACCTCAATAGACTCATCTCAACGATGACCTTACCCCAATTATTTACCATAACCCAACCCCTAATTACTCTAACCCTAAGCTTAATAAACCTAATTTCAACCCAATTCCCAATTATTCCCGTATCTCGGACGCCTTTAGGACCAGGGTCACGGGGCTCCGATATGTCGCTCGTGCCTACGCGCGGTCCGTCGTACTCTGGTCCGGTGGGCCTACGACATCCGGTTCCCTCGCGGGACCTCCGCACGTCGTCTGGGGCCTGACGACTACTCGCGTACGCGTCGGGGCCCGTGTCTCGGCCGCCTTTCGGACCACGGTGACGGGGCTCCGATATGTCGCTCGTGGCCGGGCCCCCTCCGACGTGCTCGGTTTCGGTGCGCCTACGTCCTACGGTTCCGCCGCGGGACCCCGAAACGTGGTTTTTTGGGCCTACTCGCGTACGCGTCGGGGGCCCGTATCTCGGCCGTCTTTCCACGCGGGACCGCGGGGCTCCGATATGTCGCTGGTAGGTTGGACCTGCACGCCCTGTGCGATTTTGGAGGTCCTACGACGTTTCTTCGAATTTTCCCGATTATTTGACTGAGTGTAGACTAGGGTCAGATCGGCCGCATTCTCTTAATCCGGGAACCTTGCACCATATGGTCGCTGCTTCCCGGCTTAAGGATCTGACCTCTGCAGGGCATGTTCGGAACTGCATCGACATTAAGAAAAGGAAATAAGAAACCCGATGAAACGGCACATTTTCCAGTGTTAGTGCACAGCTTGAAGTTTGTTCTTCTGACCAATCGTTGCTACATCTATGCTGTAGCAGCCTCAAGAGCTGAGAAATCCCATTTTGAATGAATTAAAAGTCAATCGGCGTCTATCCCAGTGGGTTCGGACACCAGCTCTGAATATCCTTCATGAACATAATATCATTGTATGTTGTGTTTGTCTGGATTGAGCTTTTTACATGAAATTATTTACACACTTTATGAACAGATTTTGGAAAGCTCTTTCACTTTGCATTGGAAACACTACATTTCAAGCCGACCACTTCTCCCTGCTCACAGCTGGAAACGCACCGCTCGTTTTTAACCCTCTGCTGCCATCTACTGGACGTTTTCGGTTACAACGTCCTCATGTACTTTTAGAAGTCATACAGCACCAGTTTGTAGGACTTTCAAGGTAGAATGAACCACCTCGTACCCCCCCAACGACACCAGCTATCTTTTTTTGTACCCCCACTGCCTAATTACTTTTACTGGGCTCCAATCTTTAAGTCAGAAGAATGTCAACCGATTTTTGTACCTCATTACAAAACAAACCCCAAGCTAACCCCAGACTTACTGCAAGGTGGCACCTGCTGTTTAGGTTAGGAACTGCATCTAACCCCAAGCTAACCCCAGACTTACTGAAAGCTGGCACCTGCTGTTTAGGTTAGGAACTGCATCTAACCCCAAGCTAACCCCAGACTTACTGAAAGCTGGCACCTGCTGTTTAGGTTAGGAACTGCATCTAACCCCAAGCTAACCCCAGACTTACTGCAAGGTGGCACCTGCTGTTTAGGTTAGGAACTGCATCTAACCCCAAGCTAACCCCAGACTTACTGAAAGCTGGCACCTGCTGTTTAGGTTAGGAACTGCATCTAACCCCACATGAAATTAAGAAACCCAAATGAAAGGGCACATTTTCTGCATAATTGCACAGCTTGTAACCCTTGTAACCAATCATGGCTACATCTCTGTAGCAAGCTTTAGGAGCTGAGAAATCGATCCAAGTTTGAATTAGGGCCTGTTTATGTAGCTGCAGACAGTTCTCTTGTCCTTTATGTTCCACGTTTCCTTAATCTTAACCATCACCTAATCCCTAATTACTCTAACCCCAACCTCAATAAACCTAATCTTAACCATCACCTAATCCCTAATTACTCTAACCCCAACCTCAATAAACCTAATCTTAACCATAACCTCATTCCTAATTATTCCAACCCCAACCTCAATAAGCCTAATCTTAACCATAACCGAATCCCTAATTACTCTAACCCCAACCTCAATAGACTCATCTCAACGATGACCTTACCCCAATTATTTACCATGACCCAACCCCTAATTACTCTAACCCTAAGCTTAATAAACCTAATTTCAACCCAATTCCCAATTATTCCAACCCCAACCACAATAAACTCCATTTCAACCATAACCCAACTCCCAATTATTCTAACCCTAATCCTAATAAACCTTCCAACTAGAACCTAACCTTCATTTACACTGTCCCCAATCACAATAAATGAAATTTCAATTATAGTTCAGTCCATAATTATATCAACTCTAACCTTAATAAACCTAATTACAACTTCAACCCAATTTCCAAGTACTTTAAATTCAATACACTGAAGCTCTACTACAACCTAATCTTTGATCATCCTAGCCCTGACCCCAAATAAACTGAATTTTAACCGCAATCTAATCACCCATCATCCTAACCCCAATTTAGATTAAAACTAGACTGACTACAACCCACCCTACCTACAATTAATTCAACTTCGACCTCAATAGATATATTTCTAACCCTGACCTACCTTAACCACCTTGACCATAAATTATACAATATAATTGATTGACCTAAAACATAATTTAAAATGGAAACCCCCAAAATCAATCGATATCCTATGTAATATTAATGAAATAAAAAAGGAATAAGGAAAAAAAGGTTATACCACAAGAGGGACACCTGAGGGCGCCACAGTCAACATGAAGTCCTCGAGGATGTTTGGGTATGGATATGGACGTTTGTGTAATATTTTTTGCCACAAGCAAACCAAGAATACACACCGTAGAGAAGTTTAAAGAGCCAAGCGCGCTGAGAACACGACGGTAAACACTTTACAACATGTGTACATAACTAAACATATACTAACACCTAACTACCAGTTTATTAACAATGAATTAATACATCGACTGATAGTGAGTGCATCATGAATTATTGATGAATTAATGATATGTATACATTAACAAATTAATGAGTGACATATGAATAGACTAGGGTTAAATTGGGCCTATTCGGTGCGTACTCTCTCTTAAGCTGGGAAGCCTCGACTTCCCGGCTTGACGGAATCCTAAGGCACCGCTCATTTTTGATCCTCTGCTGCCATCTTTTGGAATAGTCATGCCACATCACTTAGTATGATTTCAGGTTTTTCAACAGCTCGTATTCCAAAAAATACCAAACCTTGGCTACCTGATAAGTCAGAAGAATGTCAACCGAACTGTTCACATCTTGTTCAATCGATTCAGGTACTTTACTGTTCTGTTCCTTTATTTTTTATTGTTATTTTTTAACATTACACACACTGCCAATTGCCTGTGTGTGTGTGTGTGTGTGTGTGTGTGTGTGTGTGTGTGTCTGTGTCTGTGTCTGTGTGTGTGTGTGTGTGTGTGTGTGTCCACGTACTCGGCCCATGAATCTCATTCTGATACCAGGGGTTACCATTCGTGTTCTTGAACGATTATTGCATTTTTGTGCTTATCATATGTTTTGTTTTGTTTTTTTTGTGTGTGTGTTGTGTGTCATAGGTTCGTGGTCTCGTGGATGTGTGGGTCGTGTGCTGCCCACCTCGGCCACGGACGGATCTTCTGCTCCAAGTCTGACTCGGATCATGTCCTGCTGAAATAAATAAATAAAAGGTAGGCAAATAGTTAGACATACACATGGATTGATGGATGCTTTACTGATCCCCAAGGAAATAAAAGTCCCTGTGGTACAATACAACACACATCATTGACATTACAAACCAGCAAAAAGGACATGTTTGAGTTTCAACCAATGGGATTCCAAACATTTGCATACGGCCAATAGGAGAGCAGACATTTGCATACTGCTACCTCCAGCCAATAGGAGAGCAAAGATTAGCATACGTCTCATTTCAATGCCACTAATTTGAATGCCGCCTCTGGTTTTAACTCTTAACCTAACCCTAACCCTAACCCTAACCCTAACCCTAACCCTAACCCTAACCCTAACCCTAACCACGCCCCCAATCCAAGGCCTAACCCCAAGCTAACCCCAGACTTACTGAAAGCTGGCACCTGCTGTTTAGGTTAGGAACTGCATCTAACCCCAAGCTAACCCCAGACTTACTGAAAGCTGGCACCTGCTGTTTAGGTTAGGAACTGCATCTAACCCCAAGCTAACCCCAGACTTACTGAAAGCTGGCACCTGCTGTTTAGGTTAGGAACTGCATCTAACCCCAAGCTAACCCCAGACTTACTGCAAGGTGGCACCTGCTGTTTAGGTTAGGAACTGCATCTAACCCCAAGCTAACCCCAGACTTACTGAAAGCTGGCACCTGCTGTTTAGGTTAGGAACTGCATCTAACCCCACATGAAATTAAGAAACCCAAATGAAAGGGCACATTTTCTGCATAATTGCACAGCTTGTAACCCTTGTAACCAATCATGGCTACATCTCTGTAGCAAGCTTTAGGAGCTGAGAAATCGATCCAAGTTTGAATTAGGGCCTGTTTATGTAGCTGCAGACAGTTCTCTTGTCCTTTATGTTCCACGTTTCCTTAATCTTAACCATCACCTAATCCCTAATTACTCTAACCCCAACCTCAATAAACCTAATCTTAACCATCACCTAATCCCTAATTACTCTAACCCCAACCTCAATAAACCTAATCTTAACCATAACCTCATTCCTAATTATTCCAACCCCAACCTCAATAAGCCTAATCTTAACCATAACCGAATCCCTAATTACTCTAACCCCAACCTCAATAGACTCATCTCAACGATGACCTTACCCCAATTATTTACCATGACCCAACCCCTAATTACTCTAACCCTAAGCTTAATAAACCTAATTTCAACCCAATTCCCAATTATTCCAACCCCAACCACAATAAACTCCATTTCAACCATAACCCAACTCCCAATTATTCTAACCCTAATCCTAATAAACCTTCCAACTAGAACCTAACCTTCATTTACACTGTCCCCAATCACAATAAATGAAATTTCAATTATAGTTCAGTCCATAATTATATCAACTCTAACCTTAATAAACCTAATTACAACTTCAACCCAATTTCCAAGTACTTTAAATTCAATACACTGAAGCTCTACTACAACCTAATCTTTGATCATCCTAGCCCTGACCCCAAATAAACTGAATTTTAACCGCAATCTAATCACCCATCATCCTAACCCCAATTTAGATTAAAACTAGACTGACTACAACCCACCCTACCTACAATTAATTCAACTTCGACCTCAATAGATATATTTCTAACCCTGACCTACCTTAACCACCTTGACCATAAATTATACAATATAATTGATTGACCTAAAACATAATTTAAAATGGAAACCCCCAAAATCAATCGATATCCTATGTAATATTAATGAAATAAAAAAGGAATAAGGAAAAAAAGGTTATACCACAAGAGGGACACCTGAGGGCGCCACAGTCAACATGAAGTCCTCGAGGATGTTTGGGTATGGATATGGACGTTTGTGTAATATTTTTTGCCACAAGCAAACCAAGAATACACACCGTAGAGAAGTTTAAAGAGCCAAGCGCGCTGAGAACACGACGGTAAACACTTTACAACATGTGTACATAACTAAACATATACTAACACCTAACTACCAGTTTATTAACAATGAATTAATACATCGACTGATAGTGAGTGCATCATGAATTATTGATGAATTAATGATATGTATACATTAACAAATTAATGAGTGACATATGAATAGACTAGGGTTAAATTGGGCCTATTCGGTGCGTACTCTCTCTTAAGCTGGGAAGCCTCGACTTCCCGGCTTGACGGAATCCTAAGGCACCGCTCATTTTTGATCCTCTGCTGCCATCTTTTGGAATAGTCATGCCACATCACTTAGTATGATTTCAGGTTTTTCAACAGCTCATATTCCAAAAAATACCAAACCTTGGCTACCTGATAAGTCAGAAGAATGTCAACCGAACTGTTCACATCTTGTTCAATCGATTCAGGTACTTTACTGTTCTGTTCCTTTATTTTTTATTGTTATTTTTTAACATTACACACACTGCCAATTGCCTGTGTGTGTGTGTGTGTGTGTGTGTGTGTGTCTGTGTCTGTGTCTGTGTGTGTGTGTGTGTGTGTGTGTGTCCACGTACTCGGCCCATGAATCTCATTCTGATACCAGGGGTTACCATTCGTGTTCTTGAACGATTATTGCATTTTTGTGCTTATCATATGTTTTGTTTTGTTTTTTTTGTGTGTGTGTTGTGTGTCATAGGTTCGTGGTCTCGTGGATGTGTGGGTCGTGTGCTGCCCACCTCGGCCACGGACGGATCTTCTGCTCCAAGTCTGACTCGGATCATGTCCTGCTGAAATAAATAAATAAAAGGTAGGCAAATAGTTAGACATACACATGGATTGATGGATGCTTTACTGATCCCCAAGGAAATAAAAGTCCCTGTGGTACAATACAACACACATCATTGACATTACAAACCAGCAAAAAGGACATGTTTGAGTTTCAACCAATGGGATTCCAAACATTTGCATACGGCCAATAGGAGAGCAGACATTTGCATACTGCTACCTCCAGCCAATAGGAGAGCAAAGATTAGCATACGTCTCATTTCAATGCCACTAATTTGAATGCCGCCTCTGGTTTTAACTCTTAACCTATGAGCAAAACCCTGACCACGCCCCCAATCCAAGGCCTAACCCCAAGCTAACCCCAGACTTACTGAAAGCTGGCACCTGCTGTTTAGGTTAGGAACTGCATCTAACCCCAAGCTAACCCCAGACTTACTGAAAGCTGGCACCTGCTGTTTAGGTTAGGAACTGCATCTAACCCCAAGCTAACCCCAGACTTACTGAAAGCTGGCACCTGCTGTTTAGGTTAGGAACTGCATCTAACCCCAAGCTAACCCCAGACTTACTGAAAGCTGGCACCTGCTGTTTAGGTTAGGAACTGCATCTAACCCCAAGCTAACCCCAGACTTACTGAAAGCTGGCACCTGCTGTTTAGGTTAGGAACTGCATCTAACCCCACATGAAATTAAGAAACCCAAATGAAAGGGCACATTTTCTGCATAATTGCACAGCTTGTAACCCTTGTAACCAATCATGGCTACATCTCTGTAGCAAGCTTTAGGAGCTGAGAAATCGATCCAAGTTTGAATTAGGGCCTGTTTATGTAGCTGCAGACAGTTCTCTTGTCCTTTATGTTCCACGTTTCCTTAATCTTAACCATCACCTAATCCCTAATTACTCTAACCCCAACCTCAATAAACCTAATCTTAACCATCACCTAATCCCTAATTACTCTAACCCCAACCTCAATAAACCTAATCTTAACCATAACCTCATTCCTAATTATTCCAACCCCAACCTCAATAAGCCTAATCTTAACCATAACCTAATCCCTAATTACTCTAACCCCAACCTCAATAAACCTAATCTTAACCATCACCTAATCCCTAATTACTCTAACCCCAACCTCAATAAACCTAATCTTAACCATCACCTAATCCCTAATTACTCTAACCCCAACCTCAATAAACCTAATCTTAACCATAACCTCATTCCTAATTATTCCAACCCCAACCTCAATAAGCCTAATCTTAACCATAACCTAATCCCTAATTACTCTAACCCCAACCTCAATAGACTCATCTCAACGATGACCTTACCCCAATTATTTACCATAACCCAACCCCTAATTACTCTAACCCTAAGCTTAATAAACCTAATTTCAACCCAATTCCCAATTATTCCAACCCCAACCACAATAAACTCCATTTCAACCATAACCCAACTCCCAATTATTCTAACCCTAATCCTAATAAACCTTCCAACTAGAACCTAACCTTCATTTACACTGTCCCCAATCACAATAAATGAAATTTCAATTATAGTTCAGTCCATAATTATATCAACTCTAACCTTAATAAACCTAATTACAACTTCAACCCAATTTCCAAGTACTTTAAATTCAATACACTGAAGCTCTACTACAACCTAATCTTTGATCATCCTAGCCCTGACCCCAAATAAACTGAATTTTAACCGCAATCTAATCACCCATCATCCTAACCCCAATTTAGATTAAAACTAGACTGACTACAACCCACCCTACCTACAATTAATTCAACTTCGACCTCAATAGATATATTTCTAACCCTGACCTACCTTAACCACCTTGACCATAAATTATACAATATAATTGATTGACCTAAAACATAATTTAAAATGGAAACCCCCAAAATCAATCGATATCCTATGTAATATTAATGAAATAAAAAAGGAATAAGGAAAAAAAGGTTATACCACAAGAGGGACACCTGAGGGCGCCACAGTCAACATGAAGTCCTCGAGGATGTTTGGGTATGGATATGGACGTTTGTGTAATATTTTTTGCCACAAGCAAACCAAGAATACACACCGTAGAGAAGTTTAAAGAGCCAAGCGCGCTGAGAACACGACGGTAAACACTTTACAACATGTGTACATAACTAAACATATACTAACACCTAACTACCAGTTTATTAACAATGAATTAATACATCGACTGATAGTGAGTGCATCATGAATTATTGATGAATTAATGATATGTATACATTAACAAATTAATGAGTGACATATGAATAGACTAGGGTTAAATTGGGCCTATTCGGTGCGTACTCTCTCTTAAGCTGGGAAGCCTCGACTTCCCGGCTTGACGGAATCCTAAGGCACCGCTCATTTTTGATCCTCTGCTGCCATCTTTTGGAATAGTCATGCCACATCACTTAGTATGATTTCAGGTTTTTCAACAGCTCATATTCCAAAAAATACCAAACCTTGGCTACCTGATAAGTCAGAAGAATGTCAACCGAACTGTTCACATCTTGTTCAATCGATTCAGGTACTTTACTGTTCTGTTCCTTTATTTTTTATTGTTATTTTTTAACATTACACACACTGCCAATTGCCTGTGTGTGTGTGTGTGTGTGTGTGTGTGTGTCTGTGTCTGTGTCTGTGTGTGTGTGTGTGTGTGTGTGTGTCCACGTACTCGGCCCATGAATCTCATTCTGATACCAGGGGTTACCATTCGTGTTCTTGAACGATTATTGCATTTTTGTGCTTATCATATGTTTTGTTTTGTTTTTTTTGTGTGTGTGTTGTGTGTCATAGGTTCGTGGTCTCGTGGATGTGTGGGTCGTGTGCTGCCCACCTCGGCCACGGACGGATCTTCTGCTCCAAGTCTGACTCGGATCATGTCCTGCTGAAATAAATAAATAAAAGGTAGGCAAATAGTTAGACATACACATGGATTGATGGATGCTTTACTGATCCCCAAGGAAATAAAAGTCCCTGTGGTACAATACAACACACATCATTGACATTACAAACCAGCAAAAAGGACATGTTTGAGTTTCAACCAATGGGATTCCAAACATTTGCATACGGCCAATAGGAGAGCAGACATTTGCATACTGCTACCTCCAGCCAATAGGAGAGCAAAGATTAGCATACGTCTCATTTCAATGCCACTAATTTGAATGCCGCCTCTGGTTTTAACTCTTAACCTATGAGCAAAACCCTGACCACGCCCCCAATCCAAGGCCTAACCCCAAGCTAACCCCAGACTTACTGAAAGCTGGCACCTGCTGTTTAGGTTAGGAACTGCATCTAACCCCAAGCTAACCCCAGACTTACTGAAAGCTGGCACCTGCTGTTTAGGTTAGGAACTGCATCTAACCCCAAGCTAACCCCAGACTTACTGAAAGCTGGCACCTGCTGTTTAGGTTAGGAACTGCATCTAACCCCAAGCTAACCCCAGACTTACTGAAAGCTGGCACCTGCTGTTTAGGTTAGGAACTGCATCTAACCCCAAGCTAACCCCAGACTTACTGAAAGCTGGCACCTGCTGTTTAGGTTAGGAACTGCATCTAACCCCACATGAAATTAAGAAACCCAAATGAAAGGGCACATTTTCTGCATAATTGCACAGCTTGTAACCCTTGTAACCAATCATGGCTACATCTCTGTAGCAAGCTTTAGGAGCTGAGAAATCGATCCAAGTTTGAATTAGGGCCTGTTTATGTAGCTGCAGACAGTTCTCTTGTCCTTTATGTTCCACGTTTCCTTAATCTTAACCATCACCTAATCCCTAATTACTCTAACCCCAACCTCAATAAACCTAATCTTAACCATCACCTAATCCCTAATTACTCTAACCCCAACCTCAATAAACCTAATCTTAACCATAACCTCATTCCTAATTATTCCAACCCCAACCTCAATAAGCCTAATCTTAACCATAACCTAATCCCTAATTACTCTAACCCCAACCTCAATAAACCTAATCTTAACCATCACCTAATCCCTAATTACTCTAACCCCAACCTCAATAAACCTAATCTTAACCATCACCTAATCCCTAATTACTCTAACCCCAACCTCAATAAACCTAATCTTAACCATAACCTCATTCCTAATTATTCCAACCCCAACCTCAATAAGCCTAATCTTAACCATAACCTAATCCCTAATTACTCTAACCCCAACCTCAATAGACTCATCTCAACGATGACCTTACCCCAATTATTTACCATAACCCAACCCCTAATTACTCTAACCCTAAGCTTAATAAACCTAATTTCAACCCAATTCCCAATTATTCCAACCCCAACCACAATAAACTCCATTTCAACCATAACCCAACTCCCAATTATTCTAACCCTAATCCTAATAAACCTTCCAACTAGAACCTAACCTTCATTTACACTGTCCCCAATCACAATAAATGAAATTTCAATTATAGTTCAGTCCATAATTATATCAACTCTAACCTTAATAAACCTAATTACAACTTCAACCCAATTTCCAAGTACTTTAAATTCAATACACTGAAGCTCTACTACAACCTAATCTTTGATCATCCTAGCCCTGACCCCAAATAAACTGAATTTTAACCGCAATCTAATCACCCATCATCCTAACCCCAATTTAGATTAAAACTAGACTGACTACAACCCACCCTACCTACAATTAATTCAACTTCGACCTCAATAGATATATTTCTAACCCTGACCTACCTTAACCACCTTGACCATAAATTATACAATATAATTGATTGACCTAAAACATAATTTAAAATGGAAACCCCCAAAATCAATCGATATCCTATGTAATATTAATGAAATAAAAAAGGAATAAGGAAAAAAAGGTTATACCACAAGAGGGACACCTGAGGGCGCCACAGTCAACATGAAGTCCTCGAGGATGTTTGGGTATGGATATGGACGTTTGTGTAATATTTTTTGCCACAAGCAAACCAAGAATACACACCGTAGAGAAGTTTAAAGAGCCAAGCGCGCTGAGAACACGACGGTAAACACTTTACAACATGTGTACATAACTAAACATATACTAACACCTAACTACCAGTTTATTAACAATGAATTAATACATCGACTGATAGTGAGTGCATCATGAATTATTGATGAATTAATGATATGTATACATTAACAAATTAATGAGTGACATATGAATAGACTAGGGTTAAATTGGGCCTATTCGGTGCGTACTCTCTCTTAAGCTGGGAAGCCTCGACTTCCCGGCTTGACGGAATCCTAAGGCACCGCTCATTTTTGATCCTCTGCTGCCATCTTTTGGAATAGTCATGCCACATCACTTAGTATGATTTCAGGTTTTTCAACAGCTCATATTCCAAAAAATACCAAACCTTGGCTACCTGATAAGTCAGAAGAATGTCAACCGAACTGTTCACATCTTGTTCAATCGATTCAGGTACTTTACTGTTCTGTTCCTTTATTTTTTATTGTTATTTTTTAACATTACACACACTGCCAATTGCCTGTGTGTGTGTGTGTGTGTGTGTGTGTGTGTCTGTGTCTGTGTCTGTGTGTGTGTGTGTGTGTGTGTGTGTCCACGTACTCGGCCCATGAATCTCATTCTGATACCAGGGGTTACCATTCGTGTTCTTGAACGATTATTGCATTTTTGTGCTTATCATATGTTTTGTTTTGTTTTTTTTGTGTGTGTGTTGTGTGTCATAGGTTCGTGGTCTCGTGGATGTGTGGGTCGTGTGCTGCCCACCTCGGCCACGGACGGATCTTCTGCTCCAAGTCTGACTCGGATCATGTCCTGCTGAAATAAATAAATAAAAGGTAGGCAAATAGTTAGACATACACATGGATTGATGGATGCTTTACTGATCCCCAAGGAAATAAAAGTCCCTGTGGTACAATACAACACACATCATTGACATTACAAACCAGCAAAAAGGACATGTTTGAGTTTCAACCAATGGGATTCCAAACATTTGCATACGGCCAATAGGAGAGCAGACATTTGCATACTGCTACCTCCAGCCAATAGGAGAGCAAAGATTAGCATACGTCTCATTTCAATGCCACTAATTTGAATGCCGCCTCTGGTTTTAACTCTTAACCTATGAGCAAAACCCTGACCACGCCCCCAATCCAAGGCCTAACCCCAAGCTAACCCCAGACTTACTGAAAGCTGGCACCTGCTGTTTAGGTTAGGAACTGCATCTAACCCCAAGCTAACCCCAGACTTACTGAAAGCTGGCACCTGCTGTTTAGGTTAGGAACTGCATCTAACCCCAAGCTAACCCCAGACTTACTGAAAGCTGGCACCTGCTGTTTAGGTTAGGAACTGCATCTAACCCCAAGCTAACCCCAGACTTACTGAAAGCTGGCACCTGCTGTTTAGGTTAGGAACTGCATCTAACCCCAAGCTAACCCCAGACTTACTGAAAGCTGGCACCTGCTGTTTAGGTTAGGAACTGCATCTAACCCCACATGAAATTAAGAAACCCAAATGAAAGGGCACATTTTCTGCATAATTGCACAGCTTGTAACCCTTGTAACCAATCATGGCTACATCTCTGTAGCAAGCTTTAGGAGCTGAGAAATCGATCCAAGTTTGAATTAGGGCCTGTTTATGTAGCTGCAGACAGTTCTCTTGTCCTTTATGTTCCACGTTTCCTTAATCTTAACCATCACCTAATCCCTAATTACTCTAACCCCAACCTCAATAAACCTAATCTTAACCATCACCTAATCCCTAATTACTCTAACCCCAACCTCAATAAACCTAATCTTAACCATAACCTCATTCCTAATTATTCCAACCCCAACCTCAATAAGCCTAATCTTAACCATAACCTAATCCCTAATTACTCTAACCCCAACCTCAATAAACCTAATCTTAACCATCACCTAATCCCTAATTACTCTAACCCCAACCTCAATAAACCTAATCTTAACCATCACCTAATCCCTAATTACTCTAACCCCAACCTCAATAAACCTAATCTTAACCATAACCTCATTCCTAATTATTCCAACCCCAACCTCAATAAGCCTAATCTTAACCATAACCTAATCCCTAATTACTCTAACCCCAACCTCAATAGACTCATCTCAACGATGACCTTACCCCAATTATTTACCATAACCCAACCCCTAATTACTCTAACCCTAAGCTTAATAAACCTAATTTCAACCCAATTCCCAATTATTCCAACCCCAACCACAATAAACTCCATTTCAACCATAACCCAACTCCCAATTATTCTAACCCTAATCCTAATAAACCTTCCAACTAGAACCTAACCTTCATTTACACTGTCCCCAATCACAATAAATGAAATTTCAATTATAGTTCAGTCCATAATTATATCAACTCTAACCTTAATAAACCTAATTACAACTTCAACCCAATTTCCAAGTACTTTAAATTCAATACACTGAAGCTCTACTACAACCTAATCTTTGATCATCCTAGCCCTGACCCCAAATAAACTGAATTTTAACCGCAATCTAATCACCCATCATCCTAACCCCAATTTAGATTAAAACTAGACTGACTACAACCCACCCTACCTACAATTAATTCAACTTCGACCTCAATAGATATATTTCTAACCCTGACCTACCTTAACCACCTTGACCATAAATTATACAATATAATTGATTGACCTAAAACATAATTTAAAATGGAAACCCCCAAAATAAATCGATATCCTATGTAATATTAATGAAATAAAAAAGGAATAAGGAAAAAAAGGTTATACCACAAGAGGGACACCTGAGGGCGCCACAGTCAACATGAAGTCCTCGAGGATGTTTGGGTATGGATATGGACGTTTGTGTAATATTTTTTGCCACAAGCAAACCAAGAATACACACCGTAGAGAAGTTTAAAGAGCCAAGCGCGCTGAGAACACGACGGTAAACACTTTACAACATGTGTACATAACTAAACATATACTAACACCTAACTACCAGTTTATTAACAATGAATTAATACATCGACTGATAGTGAGTGCATCATGAATTATTGATGAATTAATGATATGTATACATTAACAAATTAATGAGTGACATATGAATAGACTAGGGTTAAATTGGGCCTATTCGGTGCGTACTCTCTCTTAAGCTGGGAAGCCTCGACTTCCCGGCTTGACGGAATCCTAAGGCACCGCTCATTTTTGATCCTCTGCTGCCATCTTTTGGAATAGTCATGCCACATCACTTAGTATGATTTCAGGTTTTTCAACAGCTCGTATTCCAAAAAATACCAAACCTTGGCTACCTGATAAGTCAGAAGAATGTCAACCGAACTGTTCACATCTTGTTCAATCGATTCAGGTACTTTACTGTTCTGTTCCTTTATTTTTTATTGTTATTTTTTAACATTACACACACTGCCAATTGCCTGTGTGTGTGTGTGTGTGTGTGTGTGTGTGTGTGTGTGTGTGTCTGTGTCTGTGTCTGTGTGTGTGTGTGTGTGTGTGTGTGTCCACGTACTCGGCCCATGAATCTCATTCTGATACCAGGGGTTACCATTCGTGTTCTTGAACGATTATTGCATTTTTGTGCTTATCATATGTTTTGTTTTGTTTTTTTTGTGTGTGTGTTGTGTGTCATAGGTTCGTGGTCTCGTGGATGTGTGGGTCGTGTGCTGCCCACCTCGGCCACGGACGGATCTTCTGCTCCAAGTCTGACTCGGATCATGTCCTGCTGAAATAAATAAATAAAAGGTAGGCAAATAGTTAGACATACACATGGATTGATGGATGCTTTACTGATCCCCAAGGAAATAAAAGTCCCTGTGGTACAATACAACACACATCATTGACATTACAAACCAGCAAAAAGGACATGTTTGAGTTTCAACCAATGGGATTCCAAACATTTGCATACGGCCAATAGGAGAGCAGACATTTGCATACTGCTACCTCCAGCCAATAGGAGAGCAAAGATTAGCATACGTCTCATTTCAATGCCACTAATTTGAATGCCGCCTCTGGTTTTAACTCTTAACCTATGAGCAAAACCCTAACCACGCCCCCAATCCAAGGCCTAACCCCAAGCTAACCCCAGACTTACTGAAAGCTGGCACCTGCTGTTTAGGTTAGGAACTGCATCTAACCCCAAGCTAACCCCAGACTTACTGAAAGCTGGCACCTGCTGTTTAGGTTAGGAACTGCATCTAACCCCAAGCTAACCCCAGACTTACTGAAAGCTGGCACCTGCTGTTTAGGTTAGGAACTGCATCTAACCCCAAGCTAACCCCAGACTTACTGAAAGCTGGCACCTGCTGTTTAGGTTAGGAACTGCATCTAACCCCAAGCTAACCCCAGACTTACTGAAAGCTGGCACCTGCTGTTTAGGTTAGGAACTGCATCTAACCCCACATGAAATTAAGAAACCCAAATGAAAGGGCACATTTTCTGCATAATTGCACAGCTTGTAACCCTTGTAACCAATCATGGCTACATCTCTGTAGCAAGCTTTAGGAGCTGAGAAATCGATCCAAGTTTGAATTAGGGCCTGTTTATGTAGCTGCAGACAGTTCTCTTGTCCTTTATGTTCCACGTTTCCTTAATCTTAACCATCACCTAATCCCTAATTACTCTAACCCCAACCTCAATAAACCTAATCTTAACCATCACCTAATCCCTAATTACTCTAACCCCAACCTCAATAAACCTAATCTTAACCATAACCTCATTCCTAATTATTCCAACCCCAACCTCAATAAGCCTAATCTTAACCATAACCTAATCCCTAATTACTCTAACCCCAACCTCAATAAACCTAATCTTAACCATCACCTAATCCCTAATTACTCTAACCCCAACCTCAATAAACCTAATCTTAACCATCACCTAATCCCTAATTACTCTAACCCCAACCTCAATAAACCTAATCTTAACCATAACCTCATTCCTAATTATTCCAACCCCAACCTCAATAAGCCTAATCTTAACCATAACCTAATCCCTAATTACTCTAACCCCAACCTCAATAGACTCATCTCAACGATGACCTTACCCCAATTATTTACCATAACCCAACCCCTAATTACTCTAACCCTAAGCTTAATAAACCTAATTTCAACCCAATTCCCAATTATTCCAACCCCAACCACAATAAACTCCATTTCAACCATAACCCAACTCCCAATTATTCTAACCCTAATCCTAATAAACCTTCCAACTAGAACCTAACCTTCATTTACACTGTCCCCAATCACAATAAATGAAATTTCAATTATAGTTCAGTCCATAATTATATCAACTCTAACCTTAATAAACCTAATTACAACTTCAACCCAATTTCCAAGTACTTTAAATTCAATACACTGAAGCTCTACTACAACCTAATCTTTGATCATCCTAGCCCTGACCCCAAATAAACTGAATTTTAACCGCAATCTAATCACCCATCATCCTAACCCCAATTTAGATTAAAACTAGACTGACTACAACCCACCCTACCTACAATTAATTCAACTTCGACCTCAATAGATATATTTCTAACCCTGACCTACCTTAACCACCTTGACCATAAATTATACAATATAATTGATTGACCTAAAACATAATTTAAAATGGAAACCCCCAAAATCAATCGATATCCTATGTAATATTAATGAAATAAAAAAGGAATAAGGAAAAAAAGGTTATACCACAAGAGGGACACCTGAGGGCGCCACAGTCAACATGAAGTCCTCGAGGATGTTTGGGTATGGATATGGACGTTTGTGTAATATTTTTTGCCACAAGCAAACCAAGAATACACACCGTAGAGAAGTTTAAAGAGCCAAGCGCGCTGAGAACACGACGGTAAACACTTTACAACATGTGTACATAACTAAACATATACTAACACCTAACTACCAGTTTATTAACAATGAATTAATACATCGACTGATAGTGAGTGCATCATGAATTATTGATGAATTAATGATATGTATACATTAACAAATTAATGAGTGACATATGAATAGACTAGGGTTAAATTGGGCCTATTCGGTGCGTACTCTCTCTTAAGCTGGGAAGCCTCGACTTCCCGGCTTGACGGAATCCTAAGGCACCGCTCATTTTTGATCCTCTGCTGCCATCTTTTGGAATAGTCATGCCACATCACTTAGTATGATTTCAGGTTTTTCAACAGCTCGTATTCCAAAAAATACCAAACCTTGGCTACCTGATAAGTCAGAAGAATGTCAACCGAACTGTTCACATCTTGTTCAATCGATTCAGGTACTTTACTGTTCTGTTCCTTTATTTTTTATTGTTATTTTTTAACATTACACACACTGCCAATTGCCTGTGTGTGTGTGTGTGTGTGTGTGTGTGTGTGTGTGTGTCTGTGTCTGTGTCTGTGTGTGTGTGTGTGTGTGTGTGTGTCCACGTACTCGGCCCATGAATCTCATTCTGATACCAGGGGTTACCATTCGTGTTCTTGAACGATTATTGCATTTTTGTGCTTATCATATGTTTTGTTTTGTTTTTTTTGTGTGTGTGTTGTGTGTCATAGGTTCGTGGTCTCGTGGATGTGTGGGTCGTGTGCTGCCCACCTCGGCCACGGACGGATCTTCTGCTCCAAGTCTGACTCGGATCATGTCCTGCTGAAATAAATAAATAAAAGGTAGGCAAATAGTTAGACATACACATGGATTGATGGATGCTTTACTGATCCCCAAGGAAATAAAAGTCCCTGTGGTACAATACAACACACATCATTGACATTACAAACCAGCAAAAAGGACATGTTTGAGTTTCAACCAATGGGATTCCAAACATTTGCATACGGCCAATAGGAGAGCAGACATTTGCATACTGCTACCTCCAGCCAATAGGAGAGCAAAGATTAGCATACGTCTCATTTCAATGCCACTAATTTGAATGCCGCCTCTGGTTTTAACTCTTAACCTATGAGCAAAACCCTAACCACGCCCCCAATCCAAGGCCTAACCCCAAGCTAACCCCAGACTTACTGCAAGGTGGCACCTGCTGTTTAGGTTAGGAACTGCATCTAACCCCAAGCTAACCCCAGACTTACTGAAAGCTGGCACCTGCTGTTTAGGTTAGGAACTGCATCTAACCCCACATGAAATTAAGAAACCCAAATGAAAGGGCACATTTTCTGCATAATTGCACAGCTTGTAACCCTTGTAACCAATCATGGCTACATCTCTGTAGCAAGCTTTAGGAGCTGAGAAATCGATCCAAGTTTGAATTAGGGCCTGTTTATGTAGCTGCAGACAGTTCTCTTGTCCTTTATGTTCCACGTTTCCTTAATTTTAACCATAACCTAATCCCTAATTATTCTAACCCCAACCTCAATAAACCTAATCTTAACCATTACCTAATCCCTAATTATTCTAACCCCAACCTCAATAAACCTAATCTTAACCATTACCTAATCCCTAATTACTCTAACCCCAACCTCAATAAACCTAATCTTAACCATTACCTAATCCCTAATTACTCTAACCCCAACCTCAATAAACCTAATCTTAACCATAACCTCATTCCTAATTATTCCAACCCCAACCTCAATAAGCCTAATCTTAACCATAACCTAATCCCTAATTACTCTAACCCCAACCTCAATAAACCTAATCTTAACCATTACCTAATCCCTAATTACTCTAACCCCAACCTCAATAAACCTAATCTTAACCATAACCTAATCTTAACCATCACCTAATCCCTAATTACTCTAACCCCAACCTCAATAAACCTAATCTTAACCATCACCTAATCCCTAATTACTCTAACCCCAACCTCAATAAACCTAATCTTAACCATAACCTCATTTCTAATTATTCCAACCCCAACCTCAATAAGCCTAATCTTAACCATAACCTAATCCCTAATTATTCTAACCCCAACCTCAATAGACTCATCTCAACGATGACCTTACCCCAATTATTTACCATAACCCAACCCCTAATTACTCTAACCCTAAGCTTAATAAACCTAATTTCAACCCAATTCCCAATTATTCCCGTATCTCGGACGCCTTTAGGACCAGGGTCACGGGGCTCCGATATGTCGCTCGTGCCTACGCGCGGTCCGTCGTACTCTGGTCCGGTGGGCCTACGACATCCGGTTCCCTCGCGGGACCTCCGCACGTCGTCTGGGGCCTGACGACTACTCGCGTACGCGTCGGGGCCCGTGTCTCGGCCGCCTTTCGGACCACGGTGACGGGGCTCCGATATGTCGCTCGTGGCCGGGCCCCCTCCGACGTGCTCGGTTTCGGTGCGCCTACGTCCTACGGTTCCGCCGCGGGACCCCGAAACGTGGTTTTTTGGGCCTACTCGCGTACGCGTCGGGGGCCCGTATCTCGGCCGTCTTTCCACGCGGGACCGCGGGGCTCCGATATGTCGCTGGTAGGTTGGACCTGCACGCCCTGTGCGATTTTGGAGGTCCTACGACGTTTCTTCGAATTTTCCCGATTATTTGACTGAGTGTAGACTAGGGTCAGATCGGCCGCATTCTCTTAATCCGGGAACCTTGCACCATATGGTCGCTGCTTCCCGGCTTAAGGATCTGACCTCTGCAGGGCATGTTCGGAACTGCATCGACATTAAGAAAAGGAAATAAGAAACCCGATGAAACGGCACATTTTCCAGTGTTAGTGCACAGCTTGAAGTTTGTTCTTCTGACCAATCGTTGCTACATCTATGCTGTAGCAGCCTCAAGAGCTGAGAAATCCCATTTTGAATGAATTAAAAGTCAATCGGCGTCTATCCCAGTGGGTTCGGACACCAGCTCTGAATATCCTTCATGAACATAATATCATTGTATGTTGTGTTTGTCTGGATTGAGCTTTTTACATGAAATTATTTACACACTTTATGAACAGATTTTGGAAAGCTCTTTCACTTTGCATTGGAAACACTACATTTCAAGCCGACCACTTCTCCCTGCTCACAGCTGGAAACGCACCGCTCGTTTTTAACCCTCTGCTGCCATCTACTGGACGTTTTCGGTTACAACGTCCTCATGTACTTTTAGAAGTCATACAGCACCAGTTTGTAGGACTTTCAAGGTAGAATGAACCACCTCGTACCCCCCCAACGACACCAGCTATCTTTTTTTGTACCCCCACTGCCTAATTACTTTTACTGGGCTCCAATCTTTAAGTCAGAAGAATGTCAACCGATTTTTGTACCTCATTACAAAACAAACCCCAAGCTAACCCCAGACTTACTGCAAGGTGGCACCTGCTGTTTAGGTTAGGAACTGCATCTAACCCCAAGCTAACCCCAGACTTACTGAAAGCTGGCACCTGCTGTTTAGGTTAGGAACTGCATCTAACCCCAAGCTAACCCCAGACTTACTGAAAGCTGGCACCTGCTGTTTAGGTTAGGAACTGCATCTAACCCCAAGCTAACCCCAGACTTACTGCAAGGTGGCACCTGCTGTTTAGGTTAGGAACTGCATCTAACCCCAAGCTAACCCCAGACTTACTGAAAGCTGGCACCTGCTGTTTAGGTTAGGAACTGCATCTAACCCCACATGAAATTAAGAAACCCAAATGAAAGGGCACATTTTCTGCATAATTGCACAGCTTGTAACCCTTGTAACCAATCATGGCTACATCTCTGTAGCAAGCTTTAGGAGCTGAGAAATCGATCCAAGTTTGAATTAGGGCCTGTTTATGTAGCTGCAGACAGTTCTCTTGTCCTTTATGTTCCACGTTTCCTTAATCTTAACCATCACCTAATCCCTAATTACTCTAACCCCAACCTCAATAAACCTAATCTTAACCATCACCTAATCCCTAATTACTCTAACCCCAACCTCAATAAACCTAATCTTAACCATAACCTCATTCCTAATTATTCCAACCCCAACCTCAATAAGCCTAATCTTAACCATAACCGAATCCCTAATTACTCTAACCCCAACCTCAATAGACTCATCTCAACGATGACCTTACCCCAATTATTTACCATGACCCAACCCCTAATTACTCTAACCCTAAGCTTAATAAACCTAATTTCAACCCAATTCCCAATTATTCCAACCCCAACCACAATAAACTCCATTTCAACCATAACCCAACTCCCAATTATTCTAACCCTAATCCTAATAAACCTTCCAACTAGAACCTAACCTTCATTTACACTGTCCCCAATCACAATAAATGAAATTTCAATTATAGTTCAGTCCATAATTATATCAACTCTAACCTTAATAAACCTAATTACAACTTCAACCCAATTTCCAAGTACTTTAAATTCAATACACTGAAGCTCTACTACAACCTAATCTTTGATCATCCTAGCCCTGACCCCAAATAAACTGAATTTTAACCGCAATCTAATCACCCATCATCCTAACCCCAATTTAGATTAAAACTAGACTGACTACAACCCACCCTACCTACAATTAATTCAACTTCGACCTCAATAGATATATTTCTAACCCTGACCTACCTTAACCACCTTGACCATAAATTATACAATATAATTGATTGACCTAAAACATAATTTAAAATGGAAACCCCCAAAATCAATCGATATCCTATGTAATATTAATGAAATAAAAAAGGAATAAGGAAAAAAAGGTTATACCACAAGAGGGACACCTGAGGGCGCCACAGTCAACATGAAGTCCTCGAGGATGTTTGGGTATGGATATGGACGTTTGTGTAATATTTTTTGCCACAAGCAAACCAAGAATACACACCGTAGAGAAGTTTAAAGAGCCAAGCGCGCTGAGAACACGACGGTAAACACTTTACAACATGTGTACATAACTAAACATATACTAACACCTAACTACCAGTTTATTAACAATGAATTAATACATCGACTGATAGTGAGTGCATCATGAATTATTGATGAATTAATGATATGTATACATTAACAAATTAATGAGTGACATATGAATAGACTAGGGTTAAATTGGGCCTATTCGGTGCGTACTCTCTCTTAAGCTGGGAAGCCTCGACTTCCCGGCTTGACGGAATCCTAAGGCACCGCTCATTTTTGATCCTCTGCTGCCATCTTTTGGAATAGTCATGCCACATCACTTAGTATGATTTCAGGTTTTTCAACAGCTCATATTCCAAAAAATACCAAACCTTGGCTACCTGATAAGTCAGAAGAATGTCAACCGAACTGTTCACATCTTGTTCAATCGATTCAGGTACTTTACTGTTCTGTTCCTTTATTTTTTATTGTTATTTTTTAACATTACACACACTGCCAATTGCCTGTGTGTGTGTGTGTGTGTGTGTGTGTGTGTCTGTGTCTGTGTCTGTGTGTGTGTGTGTGTGTGTGTGTGTCCACGTACTCGGCCCATGAATCTCATTCTGATACCAGGGGTTACCATTCGTGTTCTTGAACGATTATTGCATTTTTGTGCTTATCATATGTTTTGTTTTGTTTTTTTTGTGTGTGTGTTGTGTGTCATAGGTTCGTGGTCTCGTGGATGTGTGGGTCGTGTGCTGCCCACCTCGGCCACGGACGGATCTTCTGCTCCAAGTCTGACTCGGATCATGTCCTGCTGAAATAAATAAATAAAAGGTAGGCAAATAGTTAGACATACACATGGATTGATGGATGCTTTACTGATCCCCAAGGAAATAAAAGTCCCTGTGGTACAATACAACACACATCATTGACATTACAAACCAGCAAAAAGGACATGTTTGAGTTTCAACCAATGGGATTCCAAACATTTGCATACGGCCAATAGGAGAGCAGACATTTGCATACTGCTACCTCCAGCCAATAGGAGAGCAAAGATTAGCATACGTCTCATTTCAATGCCACTAATTTGAATGCCGCCTCTGGTTTTAACTCTTAACCTATGAGCAAAACCCTAACCACGCCCCCAATCCAAGGCCTAACCCCAAGCTAACCCCAGACTTACTGAAAGCTGGCACCTGCTGTTTAGGTTAGGAACTGCATCTAACCCCAAGCTAACCCCAGACTTACTGAAAGCTGGCACCTGCTGTTTAGGTTAGGAACTGCATCTAACCCCAAGCTAACCCCAGACTTACTGAAAGCTGGCACCTGCTGTTTAGGTTAGGAACTGCATCTAACCCCAAGCTAACCCCAGACTTACTGCAAGGTGGCACCTGCTGTTTAGGTTAGGAACTGCATCTAACCCCAAGCTAACCCCAGACTTACTGAAAGCTGGCACCTGCTGTTTAGGTTAGGAACTGCATCTAACCCCACATGAAATTAAGAAACCCAAATGAAAGGGCACATTTTCTGCATAATTGCACAGCTTGTAACCCTTGTAACCAATCATGGCTACATCTCTGTAGCAAGCTTTAGGAGCTGAGAAATCGATCCAAGTTTGAATTAGGGCCTGTTTATGTAGCTGCAGACAGTTCTCTTGTCCTTTATGTTCCACGTTTCCTTAATCTTAACCATCACCTAATCCCTAATTACTCTAACCCCAACCTCAATAAACCTAATCTTAACCATCACCTAATCCCTAATTACTCTAACCCCAACCTCAATAAACCTAATCTTAACCATAACCTCATTCCTAATTATTCCAACCCCAACCTCAATAAGCCTAATCTTAACCATAACCGAATCCCTAATTACTCTAACCCCAACCTCAATAGACTCATCTCAACGATGACCTTACCCCAATTATTTACCATGACCCAACCCCTAATTACTCTAACCCTAAGCTTAATAAACCTAATTTCAACCCAATTCCCAATTATTCCAACCCCAACCACAATAAACTCCATTTCAACCATAACCCAACTCCCAATTATTCTAACCCTAATCCTAATAAACCTTCCAACTAGAACCTAACCTTCATTTACACTGTCCCCAATCACAATAAATGAAATTTCAATTATAGTTCAGTCCATAATTATATCAACTCTAACCTTAATAAACCTAATTACAACTTCAACCCAATTTCCAAGTACTTTAAATTCAATACACTGAAGCTCTACTACAACCTAATCTTTGATCATCCTAGCCCTGACCCCAAATAAACTGAATTTTAACCGCAATCTAATCACCCATCATCCTAACCCCAATTTAGATTAAAACTAGACTGACTACAACCCACCCTACCTACAATTAATTCAACTTCGACCTCAATAGATATATTTCTAACCCTGACCTACCTTAACCACCTTGACCATAAATTATACAATATAATTGATTGACCTAAAACATAATTTAAAATGGAAACCCCCAAAATAAATCGATATCCTATGTAATATTAATGAAATAAAAAAGGAATAAGGAAAAAAAGGTTATACCACAAGAGGGACACCTGAGGGCGCCACAGTCAACATGAAGTCCTCGAGGATGTTTGGGTATGGATATGGACGTTTGTGTAATATTTTTTGCCACAAGCAAACCAAGAATACACACCGTAGAGAAGTTTAAAGAGCCAAGCGCGCTGAGAACACGACGGTAAACACTTTACAACATGTGTACATAACTAAACATATACTAACACCTAACTACCAGTTTATTAACAATGAATTAATACATCGACTGATAGTGAGTGCATCATGAATTATTGATGAATTAATGATATGTATACATTAACAAATTAATGAGTGACATATGAATAGACTAGGGTTAAATTGGGCCTATTCGGTGCGTACTCTCTCTTAAGCTGGGAAGCCTCGACTTCCCGGCTTGACGGAATCCTAAGGCACCGCTCATTTTTGATCCTCTGCTGCCATCTTTTGGAATAGTCATGCCACATCACTTAGTATGATTTCAGGTTTTTCAACAGCTCGTATTCCAAAAAATACCAAACCTTGGCTACCTGATAAGTCAGAAGAATGTCAACCGAACTGTTCACATCTTGTTCAATCGATTCAGGTACTTTACTGTTCTGTTCCTTTATTTTTTATTGTTATTTTTTAACATTACACACACTGCCAATTGCCTGTGTGTGTGTGTGTGTGTGTGTGTGTGTGTGTGTGTGTGTCTGTGTCTGTGTCTGTGTGTGTGTGTGTGTGTGTGTGTGTGTGTCCACGTACTCGGCCCATGAATCTCATTCTGATACCAGGGGTTACCATTCGTGTTCTTGAACGATTATTGCATTTTTGTGCTTATCATATGTTTTGTTTTGTTTTTTTTGTGTGTGTGTTGTGTGTCATAGGTTCGTGGTCTCGTGGATGTGTGGGTCGTGTGCTGCCCACCTCGGCCACGGACGGATCTTCTGCTCCAAGTCTGACTCGGATCATGTCCTGCTGAAATAAATAAATAAAAGGTAGGCAAATAGTTAGACATACACATGGATTGATGGATGCTTTACTGATCCCCAAGGAAATAAAAGTCCCTGTGGTACAATACAACACACATCATTGACATTACAAACCAGCAAAAAGGACATGTTTGAGTTTCAACCAATGGGATTCCAAACATTTGCATACGGCCAATAGGAGAGCAGACATTTGCATACTGCTACCTCCAGCCAATAGGAGAGCAAAGATTAGCATACGTCTCATTTCAATGCCACTAATTTGAATGCCGCCTCTGGTTTTAACTCTTAACCCTATGAGCAAAACCCTAACCACGCCCCCAATCCAAGGCCTAACCCCAAGCTAACCCCAGACTTACTGAAAGCTGGCACCTGCTGTTTAGGTTAGGAACTGCATCTAACCCCAAGCTAACCCCAGACTTACTGAAAGCTGGCACCTGCTGTTTAGGTTAGGAACTGCATCTAACCCCAAGCTAACCCCAGACTTACTGAAAGCTGGCACCTGCTGTTTAGGTTAGGAACTGCATCTAACCCCAAGCTAACCCCAGACTTACTGAAAGCTGGCACCTGCTGTTTAGGTTAGGAACTGCATCTAACCCCAAGCTAACCCCAGACTTACTGAAAGCTGGCACCTGCTGTTTAGGTTAGGAACTGCATCTAACCCCACATGAAATTAAGAAACCCAAATGAAAGGGCACATTTTCTGCATAATTGCACAGCTTGTAACCCTTGTAACCAATCATGGCTACATCTCTGTAGCAAGCTTTAGGAGCTGAGAAATCGATCCAAGTTTGAATTAGGGCCTGTTTATGTAGCTGCAGACAGTTCTCTTGTCCTTTATGTTCCACGTTTCCTTAATCTTAACCATCACCTAATCCCTAATTACTCTAACCCCAACCTCAATAAACCTAATCTTAACCATCACCTAATCCCTAATTACTCTAACCCCAACCTCAATAAACCTAATCTTAACCATAACCTCATTCCTAATTATTCCAACCCCAACCTCAATAAGCCTAATCTTAACCATAACCTAATCCCTAATTACTCTAACCCCAACCTCAATAAACCTAATCTTAACCATCACCTAATCCCTAATTACTCTAACCCCAACCTCAATAAACCTAATCTTAACCATCACCTAATCCCTAATTACTCTAACCCCAACCTCAATAAACCTAATCTTAACCATAACCTCATTCCTAATTATTCCAACCCCAACCTCAATAAGCCTAATCTTAACCATAACCTAATCCCTAATTACTCTAACCCCAACCTCAATAGACTCATCTCAACGATGACCTTACCCCAATTATTTACCATAACCCAACCCCTAATTACTCTAACCCTAAGCTTAATAAACCTAATTTCAACCCAATTCCCAATTATTCCAACCCCAACCACAATAAACTCCATTTCAACCATAACCCAACTCCCAATTATTCTAACCCTAATCCTAATAAACCTTCCAACTAGAACCTAACCTTCATTTACACTGTCCCCAATCACAATAAATGAAATTTCAATTATAGTTCAGTCCATAATTATATCAACTCTAACCTTAATAAACCTAATTACAACTTCAACCCAATTTCCAAGTACTTTAAATTCAATACACTGAAGCTCTACTACAACCTAATCTTTGATCATCCTAGCCCTGACCCCAAATAAACTGAATTTTAACCGCAATCTAATCACCCATCATCCTAACCCCAATTTAGATTAAAACTAGACTGACTACAACCCACCCTACCTACAATTAATTCAACTTCGACCTCAATAGATATATTTCTAACCCTGACCTACCTTAACCACCTTGACCATAAATTATACAATATAATTGATTGACCTAAAACATAATTTAAAATGGAAACCCCCAAAATCAATCGATATCCTATGTAATATTAATGAAATAAAAAAGGAATAAGGAAAAAAAGGTTATACCACAAGAGGGACACCTGAGGGCGCCACAGTCAACATGAAGTCCTCGAGGATGTTTGGGTATGGATATGGACGTTTGTGTAATATTTTTTGCCACAAGCAAACCAAGAATACACACCGTAGAGAAGTTTAAAGAGCCAAGCGCGCTGAGAACACGACGGTAAACACTTTACAACATGTGTACATAACTAAACATATACTAACACCTAACTACCAGTTTATTAACAATGAATTAATACATCGACTGATAGTGAGTGCATCATGAATTATTGATGAATTAATGATATGTATACATTAACAAATTAATGAGTGACATATGAATAGACTAGGGTTAAATTGGGCCTATTCGGTGCGTACTCTCTCTTAAGCTGGGAAGCCTCGACTTCCCGGCTTGACGGAATCCTAAGGCACCGCTCATTTTTGATCCTCTGCTGCCATCTTTTGGAATAGTCATGCCACATCTAGGGTTAGTGTGTGTGTGTGTGTGTGTGTGTCTGTGTCTGTGTCTGTGTGTGTGTGTGTGTGTGTGTGTGTCCACGTACTCGGCCCATGAATCTCATTCTGATACCAGGGGTTACCATTCGTGTTCTTGAACGATTATTGCATTTTTGTGCTTATCATATGTTTTGTTTTGTTTTTTTTGTGTGTGTGTTGTGTGTCATAGGTTCGTGGTCTCGTGGATGTGTGGGTCGTGTGCTGCCCACCTCGGCCACGGACGGATCTTCTGCTCCAAGTCTGACTCGGATCATGTCCTGCTGAAATAAATAAATAAAAGGTAGGCAAATAGTTAGACATACACATGGATTGATGGATGCTTTACTGATCCCCAAGGAAATAAAAGTCCCTGTGGTACAATACAACACACATCATTGACATTACAAACCAGCAAAAAGGACATGTTTGAGTTTCAACCAATGGGATTCCAAACATTTGCATACGGCCAATAGGAGAGCAGACATTTGCATACTGCTACCTCCAGCCAATAGGAGAGCAAAGATTAGCATACGTCTCATTTCAATGCCACTAATTTGAATGCCGCCTCTGGTTTTAACTCTTAACCCTATGAGCAAAACCCTAACCACGCCCCCAATCCAAGGCCTAACCCCAAGCTAACCCCAGACTTACTGCAAGGTGGCACCTGCTGTTTAGGTTAGGAACTGCATCTAACCCCAAGCTAACCCCAGACTTACTGAAAGCTGGCACCTGCTGTTTAGGTTAGGAACTGCATCTAACCCCACATGAAATTAAGAAACCCAAATGAAAGGGCACATTTTCTGCATAATTGCACAGCTTGTAACCCTTGTAACCAATCATGGCTACATCTCTGTAGCAAGCTTTAGGAGCTGAGAAATCGATCCAAGTTTGAATTAGGGCCTGTTTATGTAGCTGCAGACAGTTCTCTTGTCCTTTATGTTCCACGTTTCCTTAATTTTAACCATAACCTAATCCCTAATTATTCTAACCCCAACCTCAATAAACCTAATCTTAACCATTACCTAATCCCTAATTATTCTAACCCCAACCTCAATAAACCTAATCTTAACCATTACCTAATCCCTAATTACTCTAACCCCAACCTCAATAAACCTAATCTTAACCATTACCTAATCCCTAATTACTCTAACCCCAACCTCAATAAACCTAATCTTAACCATAACCTCATTCCTAATTATTCCAACCCCAACCTCAATAAGCCTAATCTTAACCATAACCTAATCCCTAATTACTCTAACCCCAACCTCAATAAACCTAATCTTAACCATTACCTAATCCCTAATTACTCTAACCCCAACCTCAATAAACCTAATCTTAACCATAACCTAATCTTAACCATCACCTAATCCCTAATTACTCTAACCCCAACCTCAATAAACCTAATCTTAACCATCACCTAATCCCTAATTACTCTAACCCCAACCTCAATAAACCTAATCTTAACCATAACCTCATTTCTAATTATTCCAACCCCAACCTCAATAAGCCTAATCTTAACCATAACCTAATCCCTAATTATTCTAACCCCAACCTCAATAGACTCATCTCAACGATGACCTTACCCCAATTATTTACCATAACCCAACCCCTAATTACTCTAACCCTAAGCTTAATAAACCTAATTTCAACCCAATTCCCAATTATTCCCGTATCTCGGACGCCTTTAGGACCAGGGTCACGGGGCTCCGATATGTCGCTCGTGCCTACGCGCGGTCCGTCGTACTCTGGTCCGGTGGGCCTACGACATCCGGTTCCCTCGCGGGACCTCCGCACGTCGTCTGGGGCCTGACGACTACTCGCGTACGCGTCGGGGCCCGTGTCTCGGCCGCCTTTCGGACCACGGTGACGGGGCTCCGATATGTCGCTCGTGGCCGGGCCCCCTCCGACGTGCTCGGTTTCGGTGCGCCTACGTCCTACGGTTCCGCCGCGGGACCCCGAAACGTGGTTTTTTGGGCCTACTCGCGTACGCGTCGGGGGCCCGTATCTCGGCCGTCTTTCCACGCGGGACCGCGGGGCTCCGATATGTCGCTGGTAGGTTGGACCTGCACGCCCTGTGCGATTTTGGAGGTCCTACGACGTTTCTTCGAATTTTCCCGATTATTTGACTGAGTGTAGACTAGGGTCAGATCGGCCGCATTCTCTTAATCCGGGAACCTTGCACCATATGGTCGCTGCTTCCCGGCTTAAGGATCTGACCTCTGCAGGGCATGTTCGGAACTGCATCGACATTAAGAAAAGGAAATAAGAAACCCGATGAAACGGCACATTTTCCAGTGTTAGTGCACAGCTTGAAGTTTGTTCTTCTGACCAATCGTTGCTACATCTATGCTGTAGCAGCCTCAAGAGCTGAGAAATCCCATTTTGAATGAATTAAAAGTCAATCGGCGTCTATCCCAGTGGGTTCGGACACCAGCTCTGAATATCCTTCATGAACATAATATCATTGTATGTTGTGTTTGTCTGGATTGAGCTTTTTACATGAAATTATTTACACACTTTATGAACAGATTTTGGAAAGCTCTTTCACTTTGCATTGGAAACACTACATTTCAAGCCGACCACTTCTCCCTGCTCACAGCTGGAAACGCACCGCTCGTTTTTAACCCTCTGCTGCCATCTACTGGACGTTTTCGGTTACAACGTCCTCATGTACTTTTAGAAGTCATACAGCACCAGTTTGTAGGACTTTCAAGGTAGAATGAACCACCTCGTACCCCCCCAACGACACCAGCTATCTTTTTTTGTACCCCCACTGCCTAATTACTTTTACTGGGCTCCAATCTTTAAGTCAGAAGAATGTCAACCGATTTTTGTACCTCATTACAAAACAAACCCCAAGCTAACCCCAGACTTACTGCAAGGTGGCACCTGCTGTTTAGGTTAGGAACTGCATCTAACCCCAAGCTAACCCCAGACTTACTGAAAGCTGGCACCTGCTGTTTAGGTTAGGAACTGCATCTAACCCCAAGCTAACCCCAGACTTACTGAAAGCTGGCACCTGCTGTTTAGGTTAGGAACTGCATCTAACCCCAAGCTAACCCCAGACTTACTGCAAGGTGGCACCTGCTGTTTAGGTTAGGAACTGCATCTAACCCCAAGCTAACCCCAGACTTACTGAAAGCTGGCACCTGCTGTTTAGGTTAGGAACTGCATCTAACCCCACATGAAATTAAGAAACCCAAA
Source organism: Trichomycterus rosablanca (assembly GCF_030014385.1). Taxonomy (NCBI): domain Eukaryota; kingdom Metazoa; phylum Chordata; class Actinopteri; order Siluriformes; family Trichomycteridae; genus Trichomycterus; species Trichomycterus rosablanca. The sequence continues at coordinate 118,015 of NW_026947255.1, forward strand.
TGAAAGGGCACATTTTCTGCATAATTGCACAGCTTGTAACCCTTGTAACCAATCATGGCTACATCTCTGTAGCAAGCTTTAGGAGCTGAGAAATCGATCCAAGTTTGAATTAGGGCCTGTTTATGTAGCTGCAGACAGTTCTCTTGTCCTTTATGTTCCACGTTTCCTTAATCTTAACCATCACCTAATCCCTAATTACTCTAACCCCAACCTCAATAAACCTAATCTTAACCATCACCTAATCCCTAATTACTCTAACCCCAACCTCAATAAACCTAATCTTAACCATAACCTCATTCCTAATTATTCCAACCCCAACCTCAATAAGCCTAATCTTAACCATAACCGAATCCCTAATTACTCTAACCCCAACCTCAATAGACTCATCTCAACGATGACCTTACCCCAATTATTTACCATGACCCAACCCCTAATTACTCTAACCCTAAGCTTAATAAACCTAATTTCAACCCAATTCCCAATTATTCCAACCCCAACCACAATAAACTCCATTTCAACCATAACCCAACTCCCAATTATTCTAACCCTAATCCTAATAAACCTTCCAACTAGAACCTAACCTTCATTTACACTGTCCCCAATCACAATAAATGAAATTTCAATTATAGTTCAGTCCATAATTATATCAACTCTAACCTTAATAAACCTAATTACAACTTCAACCCAATTTCCAAGTACTTTAAATTCAATACACTGAAGCTCTACTACAACCTAATCTTTGATCATCCTAGCCCTGACCCCAAATAAACTGAATTTTAACCGCAATCTAATCACCCATCATCCTAACCCCAATTTAGATTAAAACTAGACTGACTACAACCCACCCTACCTACAATTAATTCAACTTCGACCTCAATAGATATATTTCTAACCCTGACCTACCTTAACCACCTTGACCATAAATTATACAATATAATTGATTGACCTAAAACATAATTTAAAATGGAAACCCCCAAAATCAATCGATATCCTATGTAATATTAATGAAATAAAAAAGGAATAAGGAAAAAAAGGTTATACCACAAGAGGGACACCTGAGGGCGCCACAGTCAACATGAAGTCCTCGAGGATGTTTGGGTATGGATATGGACGTTTGTGTAATATTTTTTGCCACAAGCAAACCAAGAATACACACCGTAGAGAAGTTTAAAGAGCCAAGCGCGCTGAGAACACGACGGTAAACACTTTACAACATGTGTACATAACTAAACATATACTAACACCTAACTACCAGTTTATTAACAATGAATTAATACATCGACTGATAGTGAGTGCATCATGAATTATTGATGAATTAATGATATGTATACATTAACAAATTAATGAGTGACATATGAATAGACTAGGGTTAAATTGGGCCTATTCGGTGCGTACTCTCTCTTAAGCTGGGAAGCCTCGACTTCCCGGCTTGACGGAATCCTAAGGCACCGCTCATTTTTGATCCTCTGCTGCCATCTTTTGGAATAGTCATGCCACATCACTTAGTATGATTTCAGGTTTTTCAACAGCTCATATTCCAAAAAATACCAAACCTTGGCTACCTGATAAGTCAGAAGAATGTCAACCGAACTGTTCACATCTTGTTCAATCGATTCAGGTACTTTACTGTTCTGTTCCTTTATTTTTTATTGTTATTTTTTAACATTACACACACTGCCAATTGCCTGTGTGTGTGTGTGTGTGTGTGTGTGTGTGTCTGTGTCTGTGTCTGTGTGTGTGTGTGTGTGTGTGTGTGTCCACGTACTCGGCCCATGAATCTCATTCTGATACCAGGGGTTACCATTCGTGTTCTTGAACGATTATTGCATTTTTGTGCTTATCATATGTTTTGTTTTGTTTTTTTTGTGTGTGTGTTGTGTGTCATAGGTTCGTGGTCTCGTGGATGTGTGGGTCGTGTGCTGCCCACCTCGGCCACGGACGGATCTTCTGCTCCAAGTCTGACTCGGATCATGTCCTGCTGAAATAAATAAATAAAAGGTAGGCAAATAGTTAGACATACACATGGATTGATGGATGCTTTACTGATCCCCAAGGAAATAAAAGTCCCTGTGGTACAATACAACACACATCATTGACATTACAAACCAGCAAAAAGGACATGTTTGAGTTTCAACCAATGGGATTCCAAACATTTGCATACGGCCAATAGGAGAGCAGACATTTGCATACTGCTACCTCCAGCCAATAGGAGAGCAAAGATTAGCATACGTCTCATTTCAATGCCACTAATTTGAATGCCGCCTCTGGTTTTAACTCTTAACCCTATGAGCAAAACCCTAACCACGCCCCCAATCCAAGGCCTAACCCCAAGCTAACCCCAGACTTACTGCAAGGTGGCACCTGCTGTTTAGGTTAGGAACTGCATCTAACCCCAAGCTAACCCCAGACTTACTGAAAGCTGGCACCTGCTGTTTAGGTTAGGAACTGCATCTAACCCCACATGAAATTAAGAAACCCAAATGAAAGGGCACATTTTCTGCATAATTGCACAGCTTGTAACCCTTGTAACCAATCATGGCTACATCTCTGTAGCAAGCTTTAGGAGCTGAGAAATCGATCCAAGTTTGAATTAGGGCCTGTTTATGTAGCTGCAGACAGTTCTCTTGTCCTTTATGTTCCACGTTTCCTTAATTTTAACCATAACCTAATCCCTAATTATTCTAACCCCAACCTCAATAAACCTAATCTTAACCATTACCTAATCCCTAATTATTCTAACCCCAACCTCAATAAACCTAATCTTAACCATTACCTAATCCCTAATTACTCTAACCCCAACCTCAATAAACCTAATCTTAACCATTACCTAATCCCTAATTACTCTAACCCCAACCTCAATAAACCTAATCTTAACCATAACCTCATTCCTAATTATTCCAACCCCAACCTCAATAAGCCTAATCTTAACCATAACCTAATCCCTAATTACTCTAACCCCAACCTCAATAAACCTAATCTTAACCATTACCTAATCCCTAATTACTCTAACCCCAACCTCAATAAACCTAATCTTAACCATAACCTAATCTTAACCATCACCTAATCCCTAATTACTCTAACCCCAACCTCAATAAACCTAATCTTAACCATCACCTAATCCCTAATTACTCTAACCCCAACCTCAATAAACCTAATCTTAACCATAACCTCATTTCTAATTATTCCAACCCCAACCTCAATAAGCCTAATCTTAACCATAACCTAATCCCTAATTATTCTAACCCCAACCTCAATAGACTCATCTCAACGATGACCTTACCCCAATTATTTACCATAACCCAACCCCTAATTACTCTAACCCTAAGCTTAATAAACCTAATTTCAACCCAATTCCCAATTATTCCCGTATCTCGGACGCCTTTAGGACCAGGGTCACGGGGCTCCGATATGTCGCTCGTGCCTACGCGCGGTCCGTCGTACTCTGGTCCGGTGGGCCTACGACATCCGGTTCCCTCGCGGGACCTCCGCACGTCGTCTGGGGCCTGACGACTACTCGCGTACGCGTCGGGGCCCGTGTCTCGGCCGCCTTTCGGACCACGGTGACGGGGCTCCGATATGTCGCTCGTGGCCGGGCCCCCTCCGACGTGCTCGGTTTCGGTGCGCCTACGTCCTACGGTTCCGCCGCGGGACCCCGAAACGTGGTTTTTTGGGCCTACTCGCGTACGCGTCGGGGGCCCGTATCTCGGCCGTCTTTCCACGCGGGACCGCGGGGCTCCGATATGTCGCTGGTAGGTTGGACCTGCACGCCCTGTGCGATTTTGGAGGTCCTACGACGTTTCTTCGAATTTTCCCGATTATTTGACTGAGTGTAGACTAGGGTCAGATCGGCCGCATTCTCTTAATCCGGGAACCTTGCACCATATGGTCGCTGCTTCCCGGCTTAAGGATCTGACCTCTGCAGGGCATGTTCGGAACTGCATCGACATTAAGAAAAGGAAATAAGAAACCCGATGAAACGGCACATTTTCCAGTGTTAGTGCACAGCTTGAAGTTTGTTCTTCTGACCAATCGTTGCTACATCTATGCTGTAGCAGCCTCAAGAGCTGAGAAATCCCATTTTGAATGAATTAAAAGTCAATCGGCGTCTATCCCAGTGGGTTCGGACACCAGCTCTGAATATCCTTCATGAACATAATATCATTGTATGTTGTGTTTGTCTGGATTGAGCTTTTTACATGAAATTATTTACACACTTTATGAACAGATTTTGGAAAGCTCTTTCACTTTGCATTGGAAACACTACATTTCAAGCCGACCACTTCTCCCTGCTCACAGCTGGAAACGCACCGCTCGTTTTTAACCCTCTGCTGCCATCTACTGGACGTTTTCGGTTACAACGTCCTCATGTACTTTTAGAAGTCATACAGCACCAGTTTGTAGGACTTTCAAGGTAGAATGAACCACCTCGTACCCCCCCAACGACACCAGCTATCTTTTTTTGTACCCCCACTGCCTAATTACTTTTACTGGGCTCCAATCTTTAAGTCAGAAGAATGTCAACCGATTTTTGTACCTCATTACAAAACAAACCCCAAGCTAACCCCAGACTTACTGCAAGGTGGCACCTGCTGTTTAGGTTAGGAACTGCATCTAACCCCAAGCTAACCCCAGACTTACTGAAAGCTGGCACCTGCTGTTTAGGTTAGGAACTGCATCTAACCCCAAGCTAACCCCAGACTTACTGAAAGCTGGCACCTGCTGTTTAGGTTAGGAACTGCATCTAACCCCAAGCTAACCCCAGACTTACTGCAAGGTGGCACCTGCTGTTTAGGTTAGGAACTGCATCTAACCCCAAGCTAACCCCAGACTTACTGAAAGCTGGCACCTGCTGTTTAGGTTAGGAACTGCATCTAACCCCACATGAAATTAAGAAACCCAAATGAAAGGGCACATTTTCTGCATAATTGCACAGCTTGTAACCCTTGTAACCAATCATGGCTACATCTCTGTAGCAAGCTTTAGGAGCTGAGAAATCGATCCAAGTTTGAATTAGGGCCTGTTTATGTAGCTGCAGACAGTTCTCTTGTCCTTTATGTTCCACGTTTCCTTAATCTTAACCATCACCTAATCCCTAATTACTCTAACCCCAACCTCAATAAACCTAATCTTAACCATCACCTAATCCCTAATTACTCTAACCCCAACCTCAATAAACCTAATCTTAACCATAACCTCATTCCTAATTATTCCAACCCCAACCTCAATAAGCCTAATCTTAACCATAACCGAATCCCTAATTACTCTAACCCCAACCTCAATAGACTCATCTCAACGATGACCTTACCCCAATTATTTACCATGACCCAACCCCTAATTACTCTAACCCTAAGCTTAATAAACCTAATTTCAACCCAATTCCCAATTATTCCAACCCCAACCACAATAAACTCCATTTCAACCATAACCCAACTCCCAATTATTCTAACCCTAATCCTAATAAACCTTCCAACTAGAACCTAACCTTCATTTACACTGTCCCCAATCACAATAAATGAAATTTCAATTATAGTTCAGTCCATAATTATATCAACTCTAACCTTAATAAACCTAATTACAACTTCAACCCAATTTCCAAGTACTTTAAATTCAATACACTGAAGCTCTACTACAACCTAATCTTTGATCATCCTAGCCCTGACCCCAAATAAACTGAATTTTAACCGCAATCTAATCACCCATCATCCTAACCCCAATTTAGATTAAAACTAGACTGACTACAACCCACCCTACCTACAATTAATTCAACTTCGACCTCAATAGATATATTTCTAACCCTGACCTACCTTAACCACCTTGACCATAAATTATACAATATAATTGATTGACCTAAAACATAATTTAAAATGGAAACCCCCAAAATCAATCGATATCCTATGTAATATTAATGAAATAAAAAAGGAATAAGGAAAAAAAGGTTATACCACAAGAGGGACACCTGAGGGCGCCACAGTCAACATGAAGTCCTCGAGGATGTTTGGGTATGGATATGGACGTTTGTGTAATATTTTTTGCCACAAGCAAACCAAGAATACACACCGTAGAGAAGTTTAAAGAGCCAAGCGCGCTGAGAACACGACGGTAAACACTTTACAACATGTGTACATAACTAAACATATACTAACACCTAACTACCAGTTTATTAACAATGAATTAATACATCGACTGATAGTGAGTGCATCATGAATTATTGATGAATTAATGATATGTATACATTAACAAATTAATGAGTGACATATGAATAGACTAGGGTTAAATTGGGCCTATTCGGTGCGTACTCTCTCTTAAGCTGGGAAGCCTCGACTTCCCGGCTTGACGGAATCCTAAGGCACCGCTCATTTTTGATCCTCTGCTGCCATCTTTTGGAATAGTCATGCCACATCACTTAGTATGATTTCAGGTTTTTCAACAGCTCATATTCCAAAAAATACCAAACCTTGGCTACCTGATAAGTCAGAAGAATGTCAACCGAACTGTTCACATCTTGTTCAATCGATTCAGGTACTTTACTGTTCTGTTCCTTTATTTTTTATTGTTATTTTTTAACATTACACACACTGCCAATTGCCTGTGTGTGTGTGTGTGTGTGTGTGTGTGTGTCTGTGTCTGTGTCTGTGTGTGTGTGTGTGTGTGTGTGTGTCCACGTACTCGGCCCATGAATCTCATTCTGATACCAGGGGTTACCATTCGTGTTCTTGAACGATTATTGCATTTTTGTGCTTATCATATGTTTTGTTTTGTTTTTTTTGTGTGTGTGTTGTGTGTCATAGGTTCGTGGTCTCGTGGATGTGTGGGTCGTGTGCTGCCCACCTCGGCCACGGACGGATCTTCTGCTCCAAGTCTGACTCGGATCATGTCCTGCTGAAATAAATAAATAAAAGGTAGGCAAATAGTTAGACATACACATGGATTGATGGATGCTTTACTGATCCCCAAGGAAATAAAAGTCCCTGTGGTACAATACAACACACATCATTGACATTACAAACCAGCAAAAAGGACATGTTTGAGTTTCAACCAATGGGATTCCAAACATTTGCATACGGCCAATAGGAGAGCAGACATTTGCATACTGCTACCTCCAGCCAATAGGAGAGCAAAGATTAGCATACGTCTCATTTCAATGCCACTAATTTGAATGCCGCCTCTGGTTTTAACTCTTAACCTATGAGCAAAACCCTAACCACGCCCCCAATCCAAGGCCTAACCCCAAGCTAACCCCAGACTTACTGAAAGCTGGCACCTGCTGTTTAGGTTAGGAACTGCATCTAACCCCAAGCTAACCCCAGACTTACTGAAAGCTGGCACCTGCTGTTTAGGTTAGGAACTGCATCTAACCCCAAGCTAACCCCAGACTTACTGAAAGCTGGCACCTGCTGTTTAGGTTAGGAACTGCATCTAACCCCAAGCTAACCCCAGACTTACTGAAAGCTGGCACCTGCTGTTTAGGTTAGGAACTGCATCTAACCCCACATGAAATTAAGAAACCCAAATGAAAGGGCACATTTTCTGCATAATTGCACAGCTTGTAACCCTTGTAACCAATCATGGCTACATCTCTGTAGCAAGCTTTAGGAGCTGAGAAATCGATCCAAGTTTGAATTAGGGCCTGTTTATGTAGCTGCAGACAGTTCTCTTGTCCTTTATGTTCCACGTTTCCTTAATCTTAACCATCACCTAATCCCTAATTACTCTAACCCCAACCTCAATAAACCTAATCTTAACCATCACCTAATCCCTAATTACTCTAACCCCAACCTCAATAAACCTAATCTTAACCATAACCTCATTCCTAATTATTCCAACCCCAACCTCAATAAGCCTAATCTTAACCATAACCTAATCCCTAATTACTCTAACCCCAACCTCAATAAACCTAATCTTAACCATCACCTAATCCCTAATTACTCTAACCCCAACCTCAATAAACCTAATCTTAACCATCACCTAATCCCTAATTACTCTAACCCCAACCTCAATAAACCTAATCTTAACCATAACCTCATTCCTAATTATTCCAACCCCAACCTCAATAAGCCTAATCTTAACCATAACCTAATCCCTAATTACTCTAACCCCAACCTCAATAGACTCATCTCAACGATGACCTTACCCCAATTATTTACCATAACCCAACCCCTAATTACTCTAACCCTAAGCTTAATAAACCTAATTTCAACCCAATTCCCAATTATTCCAACCCCAACCACAATAAACTCCATTTCAACCATAACCCAACTCCCAATTATTCTAACCCTAATCCTAATAAACCTTCCAACTAGAACCTAACCTTCATTTACACTGTCCCCAATCACAATAAATGAAATTTCAATTATAGTTCAGTCCATAATTATATCAACTCTAACCTTAATAAACCTAATTACAACTTCAACCCAATTTCCAAGTACTTTAAATTCAATACACTGAAGCTCTACTACAACCTAATCTTTGATCATCCTAGCCCTGACCCCAAATAAACTGAATTTTAACCGCAATCTAATCACCCATCATCCTAACCCCAATTTAGATTAAAACTAGACTGACTACAACCCACCCTACCTACAATTAATTCAACTTCGACCTCAATAGATATATTTCTAACCCTGACCTACCTTAACCACCTTGACCATAAATTATACAATATAATTGATTGACCTAAAACATAATTTAAAATGGAAACCCCCAAAATCAATCGATATCCTATGTAATATTAATGAAATAAAAAAGGAATAAGGAAAAAAAGGTTATACCACAAGAGGGACACCTGAGGGCGCCACAGTCAACATGAAGTCCTCGAGGATGTTTGGGTATGGATATGGACGTTTGTGTAATATTTTTTGCCACAAGCAAACCAAGAATACACACCGTAGAGAAGTTTAAAGAGCCAAGCGCGCTGAGAACACGACGGTAAACACTTTACAACATGTGTACATAACTAAACATATACTAACACCTAACTACCAGTTTATTAACAATGAATTAATACATCGACTGATAGTGAGTGCATCATGAATTATTGATGAATTAATGATATGTATACATTAACAAATTAATGAGTGACATATGAATAGACTAGGGTTAAATTGGGCCTATTCGGTGCGTACTCTCTCTTAAGCTGGGAAGCCTCGACTTCCCGGCTTGACGGAATCCTAAGGCACCGCTCATTTTTGATCCTCTGCTGCCATCTTTTGGAATAGTCATGCCACATCACTTAGTATGATTTCAGGTTTTTCAACAGCTCGTATTCCAAAAAATACCAAACCTTGGCTACCTGATAAGTCAGAAGAATGTCAACCGAACTGTTCACATCTTGTTCAATCGATTCAGGTACTTTACTGTTCTGTTCCTTTATTTTTTATTGTTATTTTTTAACATTACACACACTGCCAATTGCCTGTGTGTGTGTGTGTGTGTGTGTGTGTGTGTGTGTGTGTGTGTCTGTGTCTGTGTCTGTGTGTGTGTGTGTGTGTGTGTGTGTCCACGTACTCGGCCCATGAATCTCATTCTGATACCAGGGGTTACCATTCGTGTTCTTGAACGATTATTGAATTTTTGTGCTTATCATATGTTTTGTTTTGTTTTTTTTGTGTGTGTGTTGTGTGTCATAGGTTCGTGGTCTCGTGGATGTGTGGGTCGTGTGCTGCCCACCTCGGCCACGGACGGATCTTCTGCTCCAAGTCTGACTCGGATCATGTCCTGCTGAAATAAATAAATAAAAGGTAGGCAAATAGTTAGACATACACATGGATTGATGGATGCTTTACTGATCCCCAAGGAAATAAAAGTCCCTGTGGTACAATACAACACACATCATTGACATTACAAACCAGCAAAAAGGACATGTTTGAGTTTCAACCAATGGGATTCCAAACATTTGCATACGGCCAATAGGAGAGCAGACATTTGCATACTGCTACCTCCAGCCAATAGGAGAGCAAAGATTAGCATACGTCTCATTTCAATGCCACTAATTTGAATGCCGCCTCTGGTTTTAACTCTTAACCTATGAGCAAAACCCTAACCACGCCCCCAATCCAAGGCCTAACCCCAAGCTAACCCCAGACTTACTGAAAGCTGGCACCTGCTGTTTAGGTTAGGAACTGCATCTAACCCCAAGCTAACCCCAGACTTACTGAAAGCTGGCACCTGCTGTTTAGGTTAGGAACTGCATCTAACCCCAAGCTAACCCCAGACTTACTGAAAGCTGGCACCTGCTGTTTAGGTTAGGAACTGCATCTAACCCCAAGCTAACCCCAGACTTACTGAAAGCTGGCACCTGCTGTTTAGGTTAGGAACTGCATCTAACCCCAAGCTAACCCCAGACTTACTGAAAGCTGGCACCTGCTGTTTAGGTTAGGAACTGCATCTAACCCCACATGAAATTAAGAAACCCAAATGAAAGGGCACATTTTCTGCATAATTGCACAGCTTGTAACCCTTGTAACCAATCATGGCTACATCTCTGTAGCAAGCTTTAGGAGCTGAGAAATCGATCCAAGTTTGAATTAGGGCCTGTTTATGTAGCTGCAGACAGTTCTCTTGTCCTTTATGTTCCACGTTTCCTTAATCTTAACCATCACCTAATCCCTAATTACTCTAACCCCAACCTCAATAAACCTAATCTTAACCATCACCTAATCCCTAATTACTCTAACCCCAACCTCAATAAACCTAATCTTAACCATAACCTCATTCCTAATTATTCCAACCCCAACCTCAATAAGCCTAATCTTAACCATAACCTAATCCCTAATTACTCTAACCCCAACCTCAATAAACCTAATCTTAACCATCACCTAATCCCTAATTACTCTAACCCCAACCTCAATAAACCTAATCTTAACCATCACCTAATCCCTAATTACTCTAACCCCAACCTCAATAAACCTAATCTTAACCATAACCTCATTCCTAATTATTCCAACCCCAACCTCAATAAGCCTAATCTTAACCATAACCTAATCCCTAATTACTCTAACCCCAACCTCAATAGACTCATCTCAACGATGACCTTACCCCAATTATTTACCATAACCCAACCCCTAATTACTCTAACCCTAAGCTTAATAAACCTAATTTCAACCCAATTCCCAATTATTCCAACCCCAACCACAATAAACTCCATTTCAACCATAACCCAACTCCCAATTATTCTAACCCTAATCCTAATAAACCTTCCAACTAGAACCTAACCTTCATTTACACTGTCCCCAATCACAATAAATGAAATTTCAATTATAGTTCAGTCCATAATTATATCAACTCTAACCTTAATAAACCTAATTACAACTTCAACCCAATTTCCAAGTACTTTAAATTCAATACACTGAAGCTCTACTACAACCTAATCTTTGATCATCCTAGCCCTGACCCCAAATAAACTGAATTTTAACCGCAATCTAATCACCCATCATCCTAACCCCAATTTAGATTAAAACTAGACTGACTACAACCCACCCTACCTACAATTAATTCAACTTCGACCTCAATAGATATATTTCTAACCCTGACCTACCTTAACCACCTTGACCATAAATTATACAATATAATTGATTGACCTAAAACATAATTTAAAATGGAAACCCCCAAAATAAATCGATATCCTATGTAATATTAATGAAATAAAAAAGGAATAAGGAAAAAAAGGTTATACCACAAGAGGGACACCTGAGGGCGCCACAGTCAACATGAAGTCCTCGAGGATGTTTGGGTATGGATATGGACGTTTGTGTAATATTTTTTGCCACAAGCAAACCAAGAATACACACCGTAGAGAAGTTTAAAGAGCCAAGCGCGCTGAGAACACGACGGTAAACACTTTACAACATGTGTACATAACTAAACATATACTAACACCTAACTACCAGTTTATTAACAATGAATTAATACATCGACTGATAGTGAGTGCATCATGAATTATTGATGAATTAATGATATGTATACATTAACAAATTAATGAGTGACATATGAATAGACTAGGGTTAAATTGGGCCTATTCGGTGCGTACTCTCTCTTAAGCTGGGAAGCCTCGACTTCCCGGCTTGACGGAATCCTAAGGCACCGCTCATTTTTGATCCTCTGCTGCCATCTTTTGGAATAGTCATGCCACATCACTTAGTATGATTTCAGGTTTTTCAACAGCTCGTATTCCAAAAAATACCAAACCTTGGCTACCTGATAAGTCAGAAGAATGTCAACCGAACTGTTCACATCTTGTTCAATCGATTCAGGTACTTTACTGTTCTGTTCCTTTATTTTTTATTGTTATTTTTTAACATTACACACACTGCCAATTGCCTGTGTGTGTGTGTGTGTGTGTGTGTGTGTGTGTGTGTGTGTGTCTGTGTCTGTGTCTGTGTGTGTGTGTGTGTGTGTGTGTGTCCACGTACTCGGCCCATGAATCTCATTCTGATACCAGGGGTTACCATTCGTGTTCTTGAACGATTATTGCATTTTTGTGCTTATCATATGTTTTGTTTTGTTTTTTTTGTGTGTGTGTTGTGTGTCATAGGTTCGTGGTCTCGTGGATGTGTGGGTCGTGTGCTGCCCACCTCGGCCACGGACGGATCTTCTGCTCCAAGTCTGACTCGGATCATGTCCTGCTGAAATAAATAAATAAAAGGTAGGCAAATAGTTAGACATACACATGGATTGATGGATGCTTTACTGATCCCCAAGGAAATAAAAGTCCCTGTGGTACAATACAACACACATCATTGACATTACAAACCAGCAAAAAGGACATGTTTGAGTTTCAACCAATGGGATTCCAAACATTTGCATACGGCCAATAGGAGAGCAGACATTTGCATACTGCTACCTCCAGCCAATAGGAGAGCAAAGATTAGCATACGTCTCATTTCAATGCCACTAATTTGAATGCCGCCTCTGGTTTTAACTCTTAACCTAACCCTAACCCTAACCCTAACCCTAACCCTAACCCTAACCCTAACCCTAACCCTAACCCTAACCCTAACCCTAACCCTAACCCTAACCCTAACCCTTAACCATCACCTAATCCCTAATTACTCTAACCCCAACCTCAATAAACCTAATCTTAACCATAACCTCATTCCTAATTATTCCAACCCCAACCTCAATAAGCCTAATCTTAACCATAACCTAATCCCTAATTACTCTAACCCCAACCTCAATAAACCTAATCTTAACCATCACCTAATCCCTAATTACTCTAACCCCAACCTCAATAAACCTAATCTTAACCATCACCTAATCCCTAATTACTCTAACCCCAACCTCAATAAACCTAATCTTAACCATAACCTCATTCCTAATTATTCCAACCCCAACCTCAATAAGCCTAATCTTAACCATAACCTAATCCCTAATTACTCTAACCCCAACCTCAATAGACTCATCTCAACGATGACCTTACCCCAATTATTTACCATAACCCAACCCCTAATTACTCTAACCCTAAGCTTAATAAACCTAATTTCAACCCAATTCCCAATTATTCCAACCCCAACCACAATAAACTCCATTTCAACCATAACCCAACTCCCAATTATTCTAACCCTAATCCTAATAAACCTTCCAACTAGAACCTAACCTTCATTTACACTGTCCCCAATCACAATAAATGAAATTTCAATTATAGTTCAGTCCATAATTATATCAACTCTAACCTTAATAAACCTAATTACAACTTCAACCCAATTTCCAAGTACTTTAAATTCAATACACTGAAGCTCTACTACAACCTAATCTTTGATCATCCTAGCCCTGACCCCAAATAAACTGAATTTTAACCGCAATCTAATCACCCATCATCCTAACCCCAATTTAGATTAAAACTAGACTGACTACAACCCACCCTACCTACAATTAATTCAACTTCGACCTCAATAGATATATTTCTAACCCTGACCTACCTTAACCACCTTGACCATAAATTATACAATATAATTGATTGACCTAAAACATAATTTAAAATGGAAACCCCCAAAATAAATCGATATCCTATGTAATATTAATGAAATAAAAAAGGAATAAGGAAAAAAAGGTTATACCACAAGAGGGATACCTGAGGGCGCCACAGTCAACATGAAGTCCTCGAGGATGTTTGGGTATGGATATGGACGTTTGTGTAATATTTTTTGCCACAAGCAAACCAAGAATACACACCGTAGAGAAGTTTAAAGAGCCAAGCGCGCTGAGAACACGACGGTAAACACTTTACAACATGTGTACATAACTAAACATATACTAACACCTAACTACCAGTTTATTAACAATGAATTAATACATCGACTGATAGTGAGTGCATCATGAATTATTGATGAATTAATGATATGTATACATTAACAAATTAATGAGTGACATATGAATAGACTAGGGTTAAATTGGGCCTATTCGGTGCGTACTCTCTCTTAAGCTGGGAAGCCTCGACTTCCCGGCTTGACGGAATCCTAAGGCACCGCTCATTTTTGATCCTCTGCTGCCATCTTTTGGAATAGTCATGCCACATCACTTAGTATGATTTCAGGTTTTTCAACAGCTCGTATTCCAAAAAATACCAAACCTTGGCTACCTGATAAGTCAGAAGAATGTCAACCGAACTGTTCACATCTTGTTCAATCGATTCAGGTACTTTACTGTTCTGTTCCTTTATTTTTTATTGTTATTTTTTAACATTACACACACTGCCAATTGCCTGTGTGTGTGTGTGTGTGTGTGTGTGTGTGTGTGTGTGTCTGTGTCTGTGTCTGTGTGTGTGTGTGTGTGTGTGTGTGTCCACGTACTCGGCCCATGAATCTCATTCTGATACCAGGGGTTACCATTCGTGTTCTTGAACGATTATTGCATTTTTGTGCTTATCATATGTTTTGTTTTGTTTTTTTTGTGTGTGTGTTGTGTGTCATAGGTTCGTGGTCTCGTGGATGTGTGGGTCGTGTGCTGCCCACCTCGGCCACGGACGGATCTTCTGCTCCAAGTCTGACTCGGATCATGTCCTGCTGAAATAAATAAATAAAAGGTAGGCAAATAGTTAGACATACACATGGATTGATGGATGCTTTACTGATCCCCAAGGAAATAAAAGTCCCTGTGGTACAATACAACACACATCATTGACATTACAAACCAGCAAAAAGGACATGTTTGAGTTTCAACCAATGGGATTCCAAACATTTGCATACGGCCAATAGGAGAGCAGACATTTGCATACTGCTACCTCCAGCCAATAGGAGAGCAAAGATTAGCATACGTTTCATTTCAATGCCACTAATTTGAATGCCGCCTCTGGTTTTAACTCTTAACCTAACCCTAACCCTAACCCTAACCCTAACCCTAACCCTAACCCTAACCCTAACCCTAACCCTAACTCATCTCAACGATGACCTTACCCCAATTATTTACCATAACCCAACCCCTAATTACTCTAACCCTAAGCTTAATAAACCTAATTTCAACCCAATTCCCAATTATTCCCGTATCTCGGACGCCTTTAGGACCAGGGTCACGGGGCTCCGATATGTCGCTCGTGCCTACGCGCGGTCCGTCGTACTCTGGTCCGGTGGGCCTACGACATCCGGTTCCCTCGCGGGACCTCCGCACGTCGTCTGGGGCCTGACGACTACTCGCGTACGCGTCGGGGCCCGTGTCTCGGCCGCCTTTCGGACCACGGTGACGGGGCTCCGATATGTCGCTCGTGGCCGGGCCCCCTCCGACGTGCTCGGTTTCGGTGCGCCTACGTCCTACGGTTCCGCTGCGGGACCCCGAAACGTGGTTTTTTGGGCCTACTCGCGTACGCGTCGGGGGCCCGTATCTCGGCCGTCTTTCCACGCGGGACCGCGGGGCTCCGATATGTCGCTGGTAGGTTGGACCTGCACGCCCTGTGCGATTTTGGAGGTCCTACGACGTTTCTTCGAATTTTCCCGATTATTTGACTGAGTGTAGACTAGGGTCAGATCGGCCGCATTCTCTTAATCCGGGAACCTTGCACCATATGGTCGCTGCTTCCCGGCTTAAGGATCTGACCTCTGCAGGGCATGTTCGGAACTGCATCGACATTAAGAAAAGGAAATAAGAAACCCGATGAAACGGCACATTTTCCAGTGTTAGTGCACAGCTTGAAGTTTGTTCTTCTGACCAATCGTTGCTACATCTATGCTGTAGCAGCCTCAAGAGCTGAGAAATCCCATTTTGAATGAATTAAAAGTCAATCGGCGTCTATCCCAGTGGGTTCGGACACCAGCTCTGAATATCCTTCATGAACATAATATCATTGTATGTTGTGTTTGTCTGGATTGAGCTTTTTACATGAAATTATTTACACACTTTATGAACAGATTTTGGAAAGCTCTTTCACTTTGCATTGGAAACACTACATTTCAAGCCGACCACTTCTCCCTGCTCACAGCTGGAAACGCACCGCTCGTTTTTAACCCTCTGCTGCCATCTACTGGACGTTTTCGGTTACAACGTCCTCATGTACTTTTAGAAGTCATACAGCACCAGTTTGTAGGACTTTCAAGGTAGAATGAACCACCTCGTACCCCCCCAACGACACCAGCTATCTTTTTTTGTACCCCCACTGCCTAATTACTTTTACTGGGCTCCAATCTTTAAGTCAGAAGAATGTCAACCGATTTTTGTACCTCATTACAAAACAAACCCCAAGCTAACCCCAGACTTACTGCAAGGTGGCACCTGCTGTTTAGGTTAGGAACTGCATCTAACCCCAAGCTAACCCCAGACTTACTGAAAGCTGGCACCTGCTGTTTAGGTTAGGAACTGCATCTAACCCCAAGCTAACCCCAGACTTACTGAAAGCTGGCACCTGCTGTTTAGGTTAGGAACTGCATCTAACCCCAAGCTAACCCCAGACTTACTGCAAGGTGGCACCTGCTGTTTAGGTTAGGAACTGCATCTAACCCCAAGCTAACCCCAGACTTACTGAAAGCTGGCACCTGCTGTTTAGGTTAGGAACTGCATCTAACCCCACATGAAATTAAGAAACCCAAATGAAAGGGCACATTTTCTGCATAATTGCACAGCTTGTAACCCTTGTAACCAATCATGGCTACATCTCTGTAGCAAGCTTTAGGAGCTGAGAAATCGATCCAAGTTTGAATTAGGGCCTGTTTATGTAGCTGCAGACAGTTCTCTTGTCCTTTATGTTCCACGTTTCCTTAATCTTAACCATCACCTAATCCCTAATTACTCTAACCCCAACCTCAATAAACCTAATCTTAACCATCACCTAATCCCTAATTACTCTAACCCCAACCTCAATAAACCTAATCTTAACCATAACCTCATTCCTAATTATTCCAACCCCAACCTCAATAAGCCTAATCTTAACCATAACCGAATCCCTAATTACTCTAACCCCAACCTCAATAGACTCATCTCAACGATGACCTTACCCCAATTATTTACCATGACCCAACCCCTAATTAACACACGCGAGACAGATCCTAATTTCAACCCAATTCCCAATTATTCCAACCCCCAACCACAATAAACTCCATTTCAACCATAACCCAACTCCCAATTATTCTAACCCTAATCCTAATAAACCTTCCAACTAGAACCTAACCTTCATTTACACTGTCCCCAATCACAATAAATGAAATTTCAATTATAGTTCAGTCCATAATTATATCAACTCTAACCTTAATAAACCTAATTACAACTTCAACCCAATTTCCAAGTACTTTAAATTCAATACACTGAAGCTCTACTACAACCTAATCTTTGATCATCCTAGCCCTGACCCCAAATAAACTGAATTTTAACCGCAATCTAATCACCCATCATCCTAACCCCAATTTAGATTAAAACTAGACTGACTACAACCCACCCTACCTACAATTATATTCAACTTCGACCTCAATAGATATATTTCTAACCCTGACCTACCTTAACCACCTTGACCATAAATTATACAATATAATTGATTGACCTAAAACATAATTTAAAATGGAAACCCCCAAAATCAATCGATATCCTATGTAATATTAATGAAATAAAAAAGGAATAAGGAAAAAAAGGTTATACCACAAGAGGGACACCTGAGGGCGCCACAGTCAACATGAAGTCCTCGAGATGTTTGGGTATGGATATGGACGTTTGTGTAATATTTTTGCCACAAGCAAACCAAGAATACACACCGTAGAGAAGTTTAAAGAGCCAAGCGCGCTGAGAACACGACGGTAAACACTTTACAACATGTGTACATAACTAAACATATACTAACACCTAACTACCAGTTTATTAACAATGAATTAATACATCGACTGATAGTGAGTGCATCATGAATTATTGATGAATAATGATATGTATACATTAACAAATTAATGAGTGACATATGAATAGACTAGGGTTAAATTGGGCCTATTCGGTGCGTACTCTCTCTTAAGCTGGGAAGCCTCGACTTCCCGGCTTGACGGAATCCTAAGGCACCGCTCATTTTTGATCCTCTGCTGCCATCTTTTGGAATAGTCATGCCCACATCACTTAGTATGATTTCAGGTTTTTCAACAGCTCATATTCCAAAAAATACCAAACCTTGGCTACCTGATAAGTCAGAAGAATGTCAACCGAACTGTTCACATCTTGTTCAATCGATTCAGGTACTTTTACTGTTCTGTTCCTTTATTTTTTATTGTTATTTTTTAACATTACACACACTGCCAATTGCCTGTGTGTGTGTGTGTGTGTGTGTGTGTGTGTGTCTGTGTCTGTGTCTGTGTGTGTGTGTGTGTGTGTGTGTGTCCACGTACTCGGCCCATGAATCTCATTCTGATACCAGGGGTTACCATTCGTGTTCTTGAACGATTATTGCATTTTTGTGCTTATCATATGTTTTGTTTTGTTTTTTTTGTGTGTGTGTGTTGTGTGTCATAGGTTCGTGGTCTCGTGAATGTGTGGGTCGTGTGCTGCCCACCTCGGCCACGGACGGATCTTCTGCTCCAAGTCTGACTCGGATCATGTCCTGCTGAAATAAATAAATAAAAGGTAGGCAAATAGTTAGACATACACATGGATTGATGGATGCTTTACTGATCCCCAAGGAATAAAAGTCCCTGTGGTACAATACAACACACATCATTGACATTACAAACCAGCAAAAAGGAACATGTTTGAGTTTCAACCAATGGGGATTCCAAACATTTGCATACGGCCAATAGGAGAGCAGACATTTGCATACTGCTACTCCAGCCAATAGGAGAGCAAAGATTAGCATACGTCTCATTTCAATGCCACTAATTTGAATGCCGCCTCTGGTTTTAACTCTTAACCTATGAGCAAAACCCTAACCACGCCCCCAATCCAAGGCCTAACCCCAAGCTAACCCCAGACTTACTGAAAGCTGGCACCTGCTGTTTAGGTTAGGAACTGCATCTAACCCCAAGCTAACCCCAGACTTACTGAAAGCTGGCACCTGCTGTTTAGGTTAGGAACTGCATCTAACCCCAAGCTAACCCCAGACTTACTGAAAGCTGGCACCTGCTGTTTAGGTTAGGAACTGCATCTAACCCCAAGCTAACCCCAGACTTACTGAAAGCTGGCACCTGCTGTTTAGGTTAGGAACTGCATCTAACCCCAAGCTAACCCCAGACTTACTGAAAGCTGGCACCTGCTGTTTAGGTTAGGAACTGCATCTAACCCCACATGAAATTAAGAAACCCAAATGAAAGGGCACATTTTCTGCATAATTGCACAGCTTGTAACCCTTGTAACCAATCATGGCTACATCTCTGTAGCAAGCTTTAGGAGCTGAGAAATCGATCCAAGTTTGAATTAGGGCCTGTTTATGTAGCTGCAGACAGTTCTCTTGTCCTTTATGTTCCACGTTTCCTTAATCTTAACCATCACCTAATCCCTAATTACTCTAACCCCAACCTCAATAAACCTAATCTTAACCATCACCTAATCCCTAATTACTCTAACCCCAACCTCAATAAACCTAATCTTAACCATAACCTCATTCCTAATTATTCCAACCCCAACCTCAATAAGCCTAATCTTAACCATAACCTAATCCCTAATTACTCTAACCCCAACCTCAATAAACCTAATCTTAACCATCACCTAATCCCTAATTACTCTAACCCCAACCTCAATAAACCTAATCTTAACCATCACCTAATCCCTAATTACTCTAACCCCAACCTCAATAAACCTAATCTTAACCATAACCTCATTCCTAATTATTCCAACCCCAACCTCAATAAGCCTAATCTTAACCATAACCTAATCCCTAATTACTCTAACCCCAACCTCAATAGACTCATCTCAACGATGACCTTACCCCAATTATTTACCATAACCCAACCCCTAATTACTCTAACCCTAAGCTTAATAAACCTAATTTCAACCCAATTCCCAATTATTCCAACCCCAACCACAATAAACTCCATTTCAACCATAACCCAACTCCCAATTATTCTAACCCTAATCCTAATAAACCTTCCAACTAGAACCTAACCTTCATTTACACTGTCCCCAATCACAATAAATGAAATTTCAATTATAGTTCAGTCCATAATTATATCAACTCTAACCTTAATAAACCTAATTACAACTTCAACCCAATTTCCAAGTACTTTAAATTCAATACACTGAAGCTCTACTACAACCTAATCTTTGATCATCCTAGCCCTGACCCCAAATAAACTGAATTTTAACCGCAATCTAATCACCCATCATCCTAACCCCAATTTAGATTAAAACTAGACTGACTACAACCCACCCTACCTACAATTAATTCAACTTCGACCTCAATAGATATATTTCTAACCCTGACCTACCTTAACCACCTTGACCATAAATTATACAATATAATTGATTGACCTAAAACATAATTTAAAATGGAAACCCCCAAAATAAATCGATATCCTATGTAATATTAATGAAATAAAAAAGGAATAAGGAAAAAAAGGTTATACCACAAGAGGGACACCTGAGGGCGCCACAGTCAACATGAAGTCCTCGAGGATGTTTGGGTATGGATATGGACGTTTGTGTAATATTTTTTGCCACAAGCAAACCAAGAATACACACCGTAGAGAAGTTTAAAGAGCCAAGCGCGCTGAGAACACGACGGTAAACACTTTACAACATGTGTACATAACTAAACATATACTAACACCTAACTACCAGTTTATTAACAATGAATTAATACATCGACTGATAGTGAGTGCATCATGAATTATTGATGAATTAATGATATGTATACATTAACAAATTAATGAGTGACATATGAATAGACTAGGGTTAAATTGGGCCTATTCGGTGCGTACTCTCTCTTAAGCTGGGAAGCCTCGACTTCCCGGCTTGACGGAATCCTAAGGCACCGCTCATTTTTGATCCTCTGCTGCCATCTTTTGGAATAGTCATGCCACATCACTTAGTATGATTTCAGGTTTTTCAACAGCTCGTATTCCAAAAAATACCAAACCTTGGCTACCTGATAAGTCAGAAGAATGTCAACCGAACTGTTCACATCTTGTTCAATCGATTCAGGTACTTTACTGTTCTGTTCCTTTATTTTTTATTGTTATTTTTTAACATTACACACACTGCCAATTGCCTGTG
The DNA here is from genome assembly GCF_030014385.1 of Trichomycterus rosablanca. NCBI lineage: Eukaryota > Metazoa > Chordata > Actinopteri > Siluriformes > Trichomycteridae > Trichomycterus > Trichomycterus rosablanca. Next base: position 139,603 of record NW_026947255.1, read on the forward strand.
TGTGTGTGTGTGTGTGTGTGTGTGTGTGTGTCTGTGTCTGTGTCTGTGTGTGTGTGTGTGTGTGTGTGTGTCCACGTACTCGGCCCATGAATCTCATTCTGATACCAGGGGTTACCATTCGTGTTCTTGAACGATTATTGCATTTTTGTGCTTATCATATGTTTTGTTTTGTTTTTTTTGTGTGTGTGTTGTGTGTCATAGGTTCGTGGTCTCGTGGATGTGTGGGTCGTGTGCTGCCCACCTCGGCCACGGACGGATCTTCTGCTCCAAGTCTGACTCGGATCATGTCCTGCTGAAATAAATAAATAAAAGGTAGGCAAATAGTTAGACATACACATGGATTGATGGATGCTTTACTGATCCCCAAGGAAATAAAAGTCCCTGTGGTACAATACAACACACATCATTGACATTACAAACCAGCAAAAAGGACATGTTTGAGTTTCAACCAATGGGATTCCAAACATTTGCATACGGCCAATAGGAGAGCAGACATTTGCATACTGCTACCTCCAGCCAATAGGAGAGCAAAGATTAGCATACGTCTCATTTCAATGCCACTAATTTGAATGCCGCCTCTGGTTTTAACTCTTAACCTATGAGCAAAACCCTAACCACGCCCCCAATCCAAGGCCTAACCCCAAGCTAACCCCAGACTTACTGCAAGGTGGCACCTGCTGTTTAGGTTAGGAACTGCATCTAACCCCAAGCTAACCCCAGACTTACTGAAAGCTGGCACCTGCTGTTTAGGTTAGGAACTGCATCTAACCCCAAGCTAACCCCAGACTTACTGAAAGCTGGCACCTGCTGTTTAGGTTAGGAACTGCATCTAACCCCAAGCTAACCCCAGACTTACTGAAAGCTGGCACCTGCTGTTTAGGTTAGGAACTGCATCTAACCCCAAGCTAACCCCAGACTTACTGAAAGCTGGCACCTGCTGTTTAGGTTAGGAACTGCATCTAACCCCACATGAAATTAAGAAACCCAAATGAAAGGGCACATTTTCTGCATAATTGCACAGCTTGTAACCCTTGTAACCAATCATGGCTACATCTCTGTAGCAAGCTTTAGGAGCTGAGAAATCGATCCAAGTTTGAATTAGGGCCTGTTTATGTAGCTGCAGACAGTTCTCTTGTCCTTTATGTTCCACGTTTCCTTAATCTTAACCATCACCTAATCCCTAATTACTCTAACCCCAACCTCAATAAACCTAATCTTAACCATCACCTAATCCCTAATTACTCTAACCCCAACCTCAATAAACCTAATCTTAACCATAACCTCATTCCTAATTATTCCAACCCCAACCTCAATAAGCCTAATCTTAACCATAACCTAATCCCTAATTACTCTAACCCCAACCTCAATAAACCTAATCTTAACCATCACCTAATCCCTAATTACTCTAACCCCAACCTCAATAAACCTAATCTTAACCATCACCTAATCCCTAATTACTCTAACCCCAACCTCAATAAACCTAATCTTAACCATAACCTCATTCCTAATTATTCCAACCCCAACCTCAATAAGCCTAATCTTAACCATAACCTAATCCCTAATTACTCTAACCCCAACCTCAATAGACTCATCTCAACGATGACCTTACCCCAATTATTTACCATAACCCAACCCCTAATTACTCTAACCCTAAGCTTAATAAACCTAATTTCAACCCAATTCCCAATTATTCCAACCCCAACCACAATAAACTCCATTTCAACCATAACCCAACTCCCAATTATTCTAACCCTAATCCTAATAAACCTTCCAACTAGAACCTAACCTTCATTTACACTGTCCCCAATCACAATAAATGAAATTTCAATTATAGTTCAGTCCATAATTATATCAACTCTAACCTTAATAAACCTAATTACAACTTCAACCCAATTTCCAAGTACTTTAAATTCAATACACTGAAGCTCTACTACAACCTAATCTTTGATCATCCTAGCCCTGACCCCAAATAAACTGAATTTTAACCGCAATCTAATCACCCATCATCCTAACCCCAATTTAGATTAAAACTAGACTGACTACAACCCACCCTACCTACAATTAATTCAACTTCGACCTCAATAGATATATTTCTAACCCTGACCTACCTTAACCACCTTGACCATAAATTATACAATATAATTGATTGACCTAAAACATAATTTAAAATGGAAACCCCCAAAATAAATCGATATCCTATGTAATATTAATGAAATAAAAAAGGAATAAGGAAAAAAAGGTTATACCACAAGAGGGACACCTGAGGGCGCCACAGTCAACATGAAGTCCTCGAGGATGTTTGGGTATGGATATGGACGTTTGTGTAATATTTTTTGCCACAAGCAAACCAAGAATACACACCGTAGAGAAGTTTAAAGAGCCAAGCGCGCTGAGAACACGACGGTAAACACTTTACAACATGTGTACATAACTAAACATATACTAACACCTAACTACCAGTTTATTAACAATGAATTAATACATCGACTGATAGTGAGTGCATCATGAATTATTGATGAATTAATGATATGTATACATTAACAAATTAATGAGTGACATATGAATAGACTAGGGTTAAATTGGGCCTATTCGGTGCGTACTCTCTCTTAAGCTGGGAAGCCTCGACTTCCCGGCTTGACGGAATCCTAAGGCACCGCTCATTTTTGATCCTCTGCTGCCATCTTTTGGAATAGTCATGCCACATCACTTAGTATGATTTCAGGTTTTTCAACAGCTCGTATTCCAAAAAATACCAAACCTTGGCTACCTGATAAGTCAGAAGAATGTCAACCGAACTGTTCACATCTTGTTCAATCGATTCAGGTACTTTACTGTTCTGTTCCTTTATTTTTTATTGTTATTTTTTAACATTACACACACTGCCAATTGCCTGTGTGTGTGTGTGTGTGTGTGTGTGTGTGTGTGTGTGTCTGTGTCTGTGTCTGTGTGTGTGTGTGTGTGTGTGTGTGTGTCCACGTACTCGGCCCATGAATCTCATTCTGATACCAGGGGTTACCATTCGTGTTCTTGAACGATTATTGCATTTTTGTGCTTATCATATGTTTTGTTTTGTTTTTTGTGTGTGTGTGTTGTGTGTCATAGGTTCGTGGTCTCGTGGATGTGTGGGTCGTGTGCTGCCCACCTCGGCCACGGACGGATCTTCTGCTCCAAGTCTGACTCGGATCATGTCCTGCTGAAATAAATAAATAAAAGGTAGGCAAATAGTTAGACATACACATGGATTGATGGATGCTTTACTGATACACACGCGAGACAGATGTCCCTGTGGTACAATACAACACACATCATTGACATTACAAACCAGCAAAAAGGACATGTTTGAGTTTCAACCAATGGGATTCCAAACATTTGCATACGGCCAATAGGAGAGCAGACATTTGCATACTGCTACCTCCAGCCAATAGGAGAGCAAAGATTAGCATACGTCTCATTTCAATGCCACTAATTTGAATGCCGCCTCTGGTTTTAACTCTTAACCTATGAGCAAAACCCTAACCACGCCCCAATCCAAGGCCTAACCCCAAGCTAACCCCAGACTTACTGAAAGCTGGCACCTGCTGTTTAGGTTAGGAACTGCATCTAACCCCAAGCTAACCCCAGACTTACTGAAAGCTGGCACCTGCTGTTTAGGTTAGGAACTGCATCTAACCCCAAGCTAACCCCAGACTTACTGAAAGCTGGCACCTGCTGTTTAGGTTAGGAACTGCATCTAACCCCAAGCTAACCCCAGACTTACTGAAAGCTGGCACCTGCTGTTTAGGTTAGGAACTGCATCTAACCCCAAGCTAACCCCAGACTTACTGAAAGCTGGCACCTGCTGTTTAGGTTAGGAACTGCATCTAACCCCACATGAAATTAAGAAACCCAAATGAAAGGGCACATTTTCTGCATAATTGCACAGCTTGTAACCCTTGTAACCAATCATGGCTACATCTCTGTAGCAAGCTTTAGGAGCTGAGAAATCGATCCAAGTTTGAATTAGGGCCTGTTTATGTAGCTGCAGACAGTTCTCTTGTCCTTTATGTTCCACGTTTCCTTAATCTTAACCATCACCTAATCCCTAATTACTCTAACCCCAACCTCAATAAACCTAATCTTAACCATCACCTAATCCCTAATTACTCTAACCCCAACCTCAATAAACCTAATCTTAACCATAACCTCATTCCTAATTATTCCAACCCCAACCTCAATAAGCCTAATCTTAACCATAACCTAATCCCTAATTACTCTAACCCCAACCTCAATAAACCTAATCTTAACCATCACCTAATCCCTAATTACTCTAACCCCAACCTCAATAAACCTAATCTTAACCATCACCTAATCCCTAATTACTCTAACCCCAACCTCAATAAACCTAATCTTAACCATAACCTCATTCCTAATTATTCCAACCCCAACCTCAATAAGCCTAATCTTAACCATAACCTAATCCCTAATTACTCTAACCCCAACCTCAATAGACTCATCTCAACGATGACCTTACCCCAATTATTTACCATAACCCAACCCCTAATTACTCTAACCCTAAGCTTAATAAACCTAATTTCAACCCAATTCCCAATTATTCCAACCCCAACCACAATAAACTCCATTTCAACCATAACCCAACTCCCAATTATTCTAACCCTAATCCTAATAAACCTTCCAACTAGAACCTAACCTTCATTTACACTGTCCCCAATCACAATAAATGAAATTTCAATTATAGTTCAGTCCATAATTATATCAACTCTAACCTTAATAAACCTAATTACAACTTCAACCCAATTTCCAAGTACTTTAAATTCAATACACTGAAGCTCTACTACAACCTAATCTTTGATCATCCTAGCCCTGACCCCAAATAAACTGAATTTTAACCGCAATCTAATCACCCATCATCCTAACCCCAATTTAGATTAAAACTAGACTGACTACAACCCACCCTACCTACAATTAATTCAACTTCGACCTCAATAGATATATTTCTAACCCTGACCTACCTTAACCACCTTGACCATAAATTATACAATATAATTGATTGACCTAAAACATAATTTAAAATGGAAACCCCCAAAATCAATCGATATCCTATGTAATATTAATGAAATAAAAAAGGAATAAGGAAAAAAAGGTTATACCACAAGAGGGACACCTGAGGGCGCCACAGTCAACATGAAGTCCTCGAGGATGTTTGGGTATGGATATGGACGTTTGTGTAATATTTTTTGCCACAAGCAAACCAAGAATACACACCGTAGAGAAGTTTAAAGAGCCAAGCGCGCTGAGAACACGACGGTAAACACTTTACAACATGTGTACATAACTAAACATATACTAACACCTAACTACCAGTTTATTAACAATGAATTAATACATCGACTGATAGTGAGTGCATCATGAATTATTGATGAATTAATGATATGTATACATTAACAAATTAATGAGTGACATATGAATAGACTAGGGTTAAATTGGGCCTATTCGGTGCGTACTCTCTCTTAAGCTGGGAAGCCTCGACTTCCCGGCTTGACGGAATCCTAAGGCACCGCTCATTTTTGATCCTCTGCTGCCATCTTTTGGAATAGTCATGCCACATCACTTAGTATGATTTCAGGTTTTTCAACAGCTCATATTCCAAAAAATACCAAACCTTGGCTACCTGATAAGTCAGAAGAATGTCAACCGAACTGTTCACATCTTGTTCAATCGATTCAGGTACTTTACTGTTCTGTTCCTTTATTTTTTATTGTTATTTTTTAACATTACACACACTGCCAATTGCCTGTGTGTGTGTGTGTGTGTGTGTGTGTGTGTCTGTGTCTGTGTCTGTGTGTGTGTGTGTGTGTGTGTGTGTCCACGTACTCGGCCCATGAATCTCATTCTGATACCAGGGGTTACCATTCGTGTTCTTGAACGATTATTGCATTTTTGTGCTTATCATATGTTTTGTTTTGTTTTTTTTGTGTGTGTGTTGTGTGTCATAGGTTCGTGGTCTCGTGGATGTGTGGGTCGTGTGCTGCCCACCTCGGCCACGGACGGATCTTCTGCTCCAAGTCTGACTCGGATCATGTCCTGCTGAAATAAATAAATAAAAGGTAGGCAAATAGTTAGACATACACATGGATTGATGGATGCTTTACTGATCCCCAAGGAAATAAAAGTCCCTGTGGTACAATACAACACACATCATTGACATTACAAACCAGCAAAAAGGACATGTTTGAGTTTCAACCAATGGGATTCCAAACATTTGCATACGGCCAATAGGAGAGCAGACATTTGCATACTGCTACCTCCAGCCAATAGGAGAGCAAAGATTAGCATACGTCTCATTTCAATGCCACTAATTTGAATGCCGCCTCTGGTTTTAACTCTTAACCTATGAGCAAAACCCTAACCACGCCCCCAATCCAAGGCCTAACCCCAAGCTAACCCCAGACTTACTGAAAGCTGGCACCTGCTGTTTAGGTTAGGAACTGCATCTAACCCCAAGCTAACCCCAGACTTACTGAAAGCTGGCACCTGCTGTTTAGGTTAGGAACTGCATCTAACCCCAAGCTAACCCCAGACTTACTGAAAGCTGGCACCTGCTGTTTAGGTTAGGAACTGCATCTAACCCCAAGCTAACCCCAGACTTACTGAAAGCTGGCACCTGCTGTTTAGGTTAGGAACTGCATCTAACCCCAAGCTAACCCCAGACTTACTGAAAGCTGGCACCTGCTGTTTAGGTTAGGAACTGCATCTAACCCCACATGAAATTAAGAAACCCAAATGAAAGGGCACATTTTCTGCATAATTGCACAGCTTGTAACCCTTGTAACCAATCATGGCTACATCTCTGTAGCAAGCTTTAGGAGCTGAGAAATCGATCCAAGTTTGAATTAGGGCCTGTTTATGTAGCTGCAGACAGTTCTCTTGTCCTTTATGTTCCACGTTTCCTTAATCTTAACCATCACCTAATCCCTAATTACTCTAACCCCAACCTCAATAAACCTAATCTTAACCATCACCTAATCCCTAATTACTCTAACCCCAACCTCAATAAACCTAATCTTAACCATAACCTCATTCCTAATTATTCCAACCCCAACCTCAATAAGCCTAATCTTAACCATAACCTAATCCCTAATTACTCTAACCCCAACCTCAATAAACCTAATCTTAACCATCACCTAATCCCTAATTACTCTAACCCCAACCTCAATAAACCTAATCTTAACCATCACCTAATCCCTAATTACTCTAACCCCAACCTCAATAAACCTAATCTTAACCATAACCTCATTCCTAATTATTCCAACCCCAACCTCAATAAGCCTAATCTTAACCATAACCTAATCCCTAATTACTCTAACCCCAACCTCAATAGACTCATCTCAACGATGACCTTACCCCAATTATTTACCATAACCCAACCCCTAATTACTCTAACCCTAAGCTTAATAAACCTAATTTCAACCCAATTCCCAATTATTCCAACCCCAACCACAATAAACTCCATTTCAACCATAACCCAACTCCCAATTATTCTAACCCTAATCCTAATAAACCTTCCAACTAGAACCTAACCTTCATTTACACTGTCCCCAATCACAATAAATGAAATTTCAATTATAGTTCAGTCCATAATTATATCAACTCTAACCTTAATAAACCTAATTACAACTTCAACCCAATTTCCAAGTACTTTAAATTCAATACACTGAAGCTCTACTACAACCTAATCTTTGATCATCCTAGCCCTGACCCCAAATAAACTGAATTTTAACCGCAATCTAATCACCCATCATCCTAACCCCAATTTAGATTAAAACTAGACTGACTACAACCCACCCTACCTACAATTAATTCAACTTCGACCTCAATAGATATATTTCTAACCCTGACCTACCTTAACCACCTTGACCATAAATTATACAATATAATTGATTGACCTAAAACATAATTTAAAATGGAAACCCCCAAAATCAATCGATATCCTATGTAATATTAATGAAATAAAAAAGGAATAAGGAAAAAAAGGTTATACCACAAGAGGGACACCTGAGGGCGCCACAGTCAACATGAAGTCCTCGAGGATGTTTGGGTATGGATATGGACGTTTGTGTAATATTTTTTGCCACAAGCAAACCAAGAATACACACCGTAGAGAAGTTTAAAGAGCCAAGCGCGCTGAGAACACGACGGTAAACACTTTACAACATGTGTACATAACTAAACATATACTAACACCTAACTACCAGTTTATTAACAATGAATTAATACATCGACTGATAGTGAGTGCATCATGAATTATTGATGAATTAATGATATGTATACATTAACAAATTAATGAGTGACATATGAATAGACTAGGGTTAAATTGGGCCTATTCGGTGCGTACTCTCTCTTAAGCTGGGAAGCCTCGACTTCCCGGCTTGACGGAATCCTAAGGCACCGCTCATTTTTGATCCTCTGCTGCCATCTTTTGGAATAGTCATGCCACATCACTTAGTATGATTTCAGGTTTTTCAACAGCTCGTATTCCAAAAAATACCAAACCTTGGCTACCTGATAAGTCAGAAGAATGTCAACCGAACTGTTCACATCTTGTTCAATCGATTCAGGTACTTTACTGTTCTGTTCCTTTATTTTTTATTGTTATTTTTTAACATTACACACACTGCCAATTGCCTGTGTGTGTGTGTGTGTGTGTGTGTGTGTGTGTGTGTGTCTGTGTCTGTGTCTGTGTGTGTGTGTGTGTGTGTGTGTGTCCACGTACTCGGCCCATGAATCTCATTCTGATACCAGGGGTTACCATTCGTGTTCTTGAACGATTATTGCATTTTTGTGCTTATCATATGTTTTGTTTTGTTTTTTTTGTGTGTGTGTTGTGTGTCATAGGTTCGTGGTCTCGTGGATGTGTGGGTCGTGTGCTGCCCACCTCGGCCACGGACGGATCTTCTGCTCCAAGTCTGACTCGGATCATGTCCTGCTGAAATAAATAAATAAAAGGTAGGCAAATAGTTAGACATACACATGGATTGATGGATGCTTTACTGATCCCCAAGGAAATAAAAGTCCCTGTGGTACAATACAACACACATCATTGACATTACAAACCAGCAAAAAGGACATGTTTGAGTTTCAACCAATGGGATTCCAAACATTTGCATACGGCCAATAGGAGAGCAGACATTTGCATACTGCTACCTCCAGCCAATAGGAGAGCAAAGATTAGCATACGTCTCATTTCAATGCCACTAATTTGAATGCCGCCTCTGGTTTTAACTCTTAACCTATGAGCAAAACCCTAACCACGCCCCCAATCCAAGGCCTAACCCCAAGCTAACCCCAGACTTACTGCAAGGTGGCACCTGCTGTTTAGGTTAGGAACTGCATCTAACCCCAAGCTAACCCCAGACTTACTGAAAGCTGGCACCTGCTGTTTAGGTTAGGAACTGCATCTAACCCCACATGAAATTAAGAAACCCAAATGAAAGGGCACATTTTCTGCATAATTGCACAGCTTGTAACCCTTGTAACCAATCATGGCTACATCTCTGTAGCAAGCTTTAGGAGCTGAGAAATCGATCCAAGTTTGAATTAGGGCCTGTTTATGTAGCTGCAGACAGTTCTCTTGTCCTTTATGTTCCACGTTTCCTTAATTTTAACCATAACCTAATCCCTAATTATTCTAACCCCAACCTCAATAAACCTAATCTTAACCATTACCTAATCCCTAATTATTCTAACCCCAACCTCAATAAACCTAATCTTAACCATTACCTAATCCCTAATTACTCTAACCCCAACCTCAATAAACCTAATCTTAACCATTACCTAATCCCTAATTACTCTAACCCCAACCTCAATAAACCTAATCTTAACCATAACCTCATTCCTAATTATTCCAACCCCAACCTCAATAAGCCTAATCTTAACCATAACCTAATCCCTAATTACTCTAACCCCAACCTCAATAAACCTAATCTTAACCATTACCTAATCCCTAATTACTCTAACCCCAACCTCAATAAACCTAATCTTAACCATAACCTAATCTTAACCATCACCTAATCCCTAATTACTCTAACCCCAACCTCAATAAACCTAATCTTAACCATCACCTAATCCCTAATTACTCTAACCCCAACCTCAATAAACCTAATCTTAACCATAACCTCATTTCTAATTATTCCAACCCCAACCTCAATAAGCCTAATCTTAACCATAACCTAATCCCTAATTATTCTAACCCCAACCTCAATAGACTCATCTCAACGATGACCTTACCCCAATTATTTACCATAACCCAACCCCTAATTACTCTAACCCTAAGCTTAATAAACCTAATTTCAACCCAATTCCCAATTATTCCCGTATCTCGGACGCCTTTAGGACCAGGGTCACGGGGCTCCGATATGTCGCTCGTGCCTACGCGCGGTCCGTCGTACTCTGGTCCGGTGGGCCTACGACATCCGGTTCCCTCGCGGGACCTCCGCACGTCGTCTGGGGCCTGACGACTACTCGCGTACGCGTCGGGGCCCGTGTCTCGGCCGCCTTTCGGACCACGGTGACGGGGCTCCGATATGTCGCTCGTGGCCGGGCCCCCTCCGACGTGCTCGGTTTCGGTGCGCCTACGTCCTACGGTTCCGCCGCGGGACCCCGAAACGTGGTTTTTTGGGCCTACTCGCGTACGCGTCGGGGGCCCGTATCTCGGCCGTCTTTCCACGCGGGACCGCGGGGCTCCGATATGTCGCTGGTAGGTTGGACCTGCACGCCCTGTGCGATTTTGGAGGTCCTACGACGTTTCTTCGAATTTTCCCGATTATTTGACTGAGTGTAGACTAGGGTCAGATCGGCCGCATTCTCTTAATCCGGGAACCTTGCACCATATGGTCGCTGCTTCCCGGCTTAAGGATCTGACCTCTGCAGGGCATGTTCGGAACTGCATCGACATTAAGAAAAGGAAATAAGAAACCCGATGAAACGGCACATTTTCCAGTGTTAGTGCACAGCTTGAAGTTTGTTCTTCTGACCAATCGTTGCTACATCTATGCTGTAGCAGCCTCAAGAGCTGAGAAATCCCATTTTGAATGAATTAAAAGTCAATCGGCGTCTATCCCAGTGGGTTCGGACACCAGCTCTGAATATCCTTCATGAACATAATATCATTGTATGTTGTGTTTGTCTGGATTGAGCTTTTTACATGAAATTATTTACACACTTTATGAACAGATTTTGGAAAGCTCTTTCACTTTGCATTGGAAACACTACATTTCAAGCCGACCACTTCTCCCTGCTCACAGCTGGAAACGCACCGCTCGTTTTTAACCCTCTGCTGCCATCTACTGGACGTTTTCGGTTACAACGTCCTCATGTACTTTTAGAAGTCATACAGCACCAGTTTGTAGGACTTTCAAGGTAGAATGAACCACCTCGTACCCCCCCAACGACACCAGCTATCTTTTTTTGTACCCCCACTGCCTAATTACTTTTACTGGGCTCCAATCTTTAAGTCAGAAGAATGTCAACCGATTTTTGTACCTCATTACAAAACAAACCCCAAGCTAACCCCAGACTTACTGCAAGGTGGCACCTGCTGTTTAGGTTAGGAACTGCATCTAACCCCAAGCTAACCCCAGACTTACTGAAAGCTGGCACCTGCTGTTTAGGTTAGGAACTGCATCTAACCCCAAGCTAACCCCAGACTTACTGAAAGCTGGCACCTGCTGTTTAGGTTAGGAACTGCATCTAACCCCAAGCTAACCCCAGACTTACTGCAAGGTGGCACCTGCTGTTTAGGTTAGGAACTGCATCTAACCCCAAGCTAACCCCAGACTTACTGAAAGCTGGCACCTGCTGTTTAGGTTAGGAACTGCATCTAACCCCACATGAAATTAAGAAACCCAAATGAAAGGGCACATTTTCTGCATAATTGCACAGCTTGTAACCCTTGTAACCAATCATGGCTACATCTCTGTAGCAAGCTTTAGGAGCTGAGAAATCGATCCAAGTTTGAATTAGGGCCTGTTTATGTAGCTGCAGACAGTTCTCTTGTCCTTTATGTTCCACGTTTCCTTAATCTTAACCATCACCTAATCCCTAATTACTCTAACCCCAACCTCAATAAACCTAATCTTAACCATCACCTAATCCCTAATTACTCTAACCCCAACCTCAATAAACCTAATCTTAACCATAACCTCATTCCTAATTATTCCAACCCCAACCTCAATAAGCCTAATCTTAACCATAACCGAATCCCTAATTACTCTAACCCCAACCTCAATAGACTCATCTCAACGATGACCTTACCCCAATTATTTACCATGACCCAACCCCTAATTACTCTAACCCTAAGCTTAATAAACCTAATTTCAACCCAATTCCCAATTATTCCAACCCCAACCACAATAAACTCCATTTCAACCATAACCCAACTCCCAATTATTCTAACCCTAATCCTAATAAACCTTCCAACTAGAACCTAACCTTCATTTACACTGTCCCCAATCACAATAAATGAAATTTCAATTATAGTTCAGTCCATAATTATATCAACTCTAACCTTAATAAACCTAATTACAACTTCAACCCAATTTCCAAGTACTTTAAATTCAATACACTGAAGCTCTACTACAACCTAATCTTTGATCATCCTAGCCCTGACCCCAAATAAACTGAATTTTAACCGCAATCTAATCACCCATCATCCTAACCCCAATTTAGATTAAAACTAGACTGACTACAACCCACCCTACCTACAATTAATTCAACTTCGACCTCAATAGATATATTTCTAACCCTGACCTACCTTAACCACCTTGACCATAAATTATACAATATAATTGATTGACCTAAAACATAATTTAAAATGGAAACCCCCAAAATCAATCGATATCCTATGTAATATTAATGAAATAAAAAAGGAATAAGGAAAAAAAGGTTATACCACAAGAGGGACACCTGAGGGCGCCACAGTCAACATGAAGTCCTCGAGGATGTTTGGGTATGGATATGGACGTTTGTGTAATATTTTTTGCCACAAGCAAACCAAGAATACACACCGTAGAGAAGTTTAAAGAGCCAAGCGCGCTGAGAACACGACGGTAAACACTTTACAACATGTGTACATAACTAAACATATACTAACACCTAACTACCAGTTTATTAACAATGAATTAATACATCGACTGATAGTGAGTGCATCATGAATTATTGATGAATTAATGATATGTATACATTAACAAATTAATGAGTGACATATGAATAGACTAGGGTTAAATTGGGCCTATTCGGTGCGTACTCTCTCTTAAGCTGGGAAGCCTCGACTTCCCGGCTTGACGGAATCCTAAGGCACCGCTCATTTTTGATCCTCTGCTGCCATCTTTTGGAATAGTCATGCCACATCACTTAGTATGATTTCAGGTTTTTCAACAGCTCATATTCCAAAAAATACCAAACCTTGGCTACCTGATAAGTCAGAAGAATGTCAACCGAACTGTTCACATCTTGTTCAATCGATTCAGGTACTTTACTGTTCTGTTCCTTTATTTTTTATTGTTATTTTTTAACATTACACACACTGCCAATTGCCTGTGTGTGTGTGTGTGTGTGTGTGTGTGTGTCTGTGTCTGTGTCTGTGTGTGTGTGTGTGTGTGTGTGTGTCCACGTACTCGGCCCATGAATCTCATTCTGATACCAGGGGTTACCATTCGTGTTCTTGAACGATTATTGCATTTTTGTGCTTATCATATGTTTTGTTTTGTTTTTTTTGTGTGTGTGTTGTGTGTCATAGGTTCGTGGTCTCGTGGATGTGTGGGTCGTGTGCTGCCCACCTCGGCCACGGACGGATCTTCTGCTCCAAGTCTGACTCGGATCATGTCCTGCTGAAATAAATAAATAAAAGGTAGGCAAATAGTTAGACATACACATGGATTGATGGATGCTTTACTGATCCCCAAGGAAATAAAAGTCCCTGTGGTACAATACAACACACATCATTGACATTACAAACCAGCAAAAAGGACATGTTTGAGTTTCAACCAATGGGATTCCAAACATTTGCATACGGCCAATAGGAGAGCAGACATTTGCATACTGCTACCTCCAGCCAATAGGAGAGCAAAGATTAGCATACGTCTCATTTCAATGCCACTAATTTGAATGCCGCCTCTGGTTTTAACTCTTAACCTATGAGCAAAACCCTAACCACGCCCCCAATCCAAGGCCTAACCCCAAGCTAACCCCAGACTTACTGAAAGCTGGCACCTGCTGTTTAGGTTAGGAACTGCATCTAACCCCAAGCTAACCCCAGACTTACTGAAAGCTGGCACCTGCTGTTTAGGTTAGGAACTGCATCTAACCCCAAGCTAACCCCAGACTTACTGAAAGCTGGCACCTGCTGTTTAGGTTAGGAACTGCATCTAACCCCAAGCTAACCCCAGACTTACTGAAAGCTGGCACCTGCTGTTTAGGTTAGGAACTGCATCTAACCCCAAGCTAACCCCAGACTTACTGAAAGCTGGCACCTGCTGTTTAGGTTAGGAACTGCATCTAACCCCACATGAAATTAAGAAACCCAAATGAAAGGGCACATTTTCTGCATAATTGCACAGCTTGTAACCCTTGTAACCAATCATGGCTACATCTCTGTAGCAAGCTTTAGGAGCTGAGAAATCGATCCAAGTTTGAATTAGGGCCTGTTTATGTAGCTGCAGACAGTTCTCTTGTCCTTTATGTTCCACGTTTCCTTAATCTTAACCATCACCTAATCCCTAATTACTCTAACCCCAACCTCAATAAACCTAATCTTAACCATCACCTAATCCCTAATTACTCTAACCCCAACCTCAATAAACCTAATCTTAACCATAACCTCATTCCTAATTATTCCAACCCCAACCTCAATAAGCCTAATCTTAACCATAACCTAATCCCTAATTACTCTAACCCCAACCTCAATAAACCTAATCTTAACCATCACCTAATCCCTAATTACTCTAACCCCAACCTCAATAAACCTAATCTTAACCATCACCTAATCCCTAATTACTCTAACCCCAACCTCAATAAACCTAATCTTAACCATAACCTCATTCCTAATTATTCCAACCCCAACCTCAATAAGCCTAATCTTAACCATAACCTAATCCCTAATTACTCTAACCCCAACCTCAATAGACTCATCTCAACGATGACCTTACCCCAATTATTTACCATAACCCAACCCCTAATTACTCTAACCCTAAGCTTAATAAACCTAATTTCAACCCAATTCCCAATTATTCCAACCCCAACCACAATAAACTCCATTTCAACCATAACCCAACTCCCAATTATTCTAACCCTAATCCTAATAAACCTTCCAACTAGAACCTAACCTTCATTTACACTGTCCCCAATCACAATAAATGAAATTTCAATTATAGTTCAGTCCATAATTATATCAACTCTAACCTTAATAAACCTAATTACAACTTCAACCCAATTTCCAAGTACTTTAAATTCAATACACTGAAGCTCTACTACAACCTAATCTTTGATCATCCTAGCCCTGACCCCAAATAAACTGAATTTTAACCGCAATCTAATCACCCATCATCCTAACCCCAATTTAGATTAAAACTAGACTGACTACAACCCACCCTACCTACAATTAATTCAACTTCGACCTCAATAGATATATTTCTAACCCTGACCTACCTTAACCACCTTGACCATAAATTATACAATATAATTGATTGACCTAAAACATAATTTAAAATGGAAACCCCCAAAATCAATCGATATCCTATGTAATATTAATGAAATAAAAAAGGAATAAGGAAAAAAAGGTTATACCACAAGAGGGACACCTGAGGGCGCCACAGTCAACATGAAGTCCTCGAGGATGTTTGGGTATGGATATGGACGTTTGTGTAATATTTTTTGCCACAAGCAAACCAAGAATACACACCGTAGAGAAGTTTAAAGAGCCAAGCGCGCTGAGAACACGACGGTAAACACTTTACAACATGTGTACATAACTAAACATATACTAACACCTAACTACCAGTTTATTAACAATGAATTAATACATCGACTGATAGTGAGTGCATCATGAATTATTGATGAATTAATGATATGTATACATTAACAAATTAATGAGTGACATATGAATAGACTAGGGTTAAATTGGGCCTATTCGGTGCGTACTCTCTCTTAAGCTGGGAAGCCTCGACTTCCCGGCTTGACGGAATCCTAAGGCACCGCTCATTTTTGATCCTCTGCTGCCATCTTTTGGAATAGTCATGCCACATCACTTAGTATGATTTCAGGTTTTTCAACAGCTCGTATTCCAAAAAATACCAAACCTTGGCTACCTGATAAGTCAGAAGAATGTCAACCGAACTGTTCACATCTTGTTCAATCGATTCAGGTACTTTACTGTTCTGTTCCTTTATTTTTTATTGTTATTTTTTAACATTACATACACTGCCAATTGCCTGTGTGTGTGTGTGTGTGTGTGTGTGTGTGTGTGTGTGTGTGTGTCTGTGTCTGTGTCTGTGTGTGTGTGTGTGTGTGTGTGTGTCCACGTACTCGGCCCATGAATCTCATTCTGATACCAGGGGTTACCATTCGTGTTCTTGAACGATTATTGCATTTTTGTGCTTATCATATGTTTTGTTTTGTTTTTTTTGTGTGTGTGTTGTGTGTCATAGGTTCGTGGTCTCGTGGATGTGTGGGTCGTGTGCTGCCCACCTCGGCCACGGACGGATCTTCTGCTCCAAGTCTGACTCGGATCATGTCCTGCTGAAATAAATAAATAAAAGGTAGGCAAATAGTTAGACATACACATGGATTGATGGATGCTTTACTGATCCCCAAGGAAATAAAAGTCCCTGTGGTACAATACAACACACATCATTGACATTACAAACCAGCAAAAAGGACATGTTTGAGTTTCAACCAATGGGATTCCAAACATTTGCATACGGCCAATAGGAGAGCAGACATTTGCATACTGCTACCTCCAGCCAATAGGAGAGCAAAGATTAGCATACGTCTCATTTCAATGCCACTAATTTGAATGCCGCCTCTGGTTTTAACTCTTAACCTAACCCTAACCCTAACCCTAACCCTAACCCTAACCCTAACCCTAACCCTAACCCTAACCCTAATCTTAACCATCACCTAATCCCTAATTATTCTAACCCCAACCTCAATAAACCTAATCTTAACCATTACCTAATCCCTAATTATTCTAACCCCAACCTCAATAAACCTAATCTTAACCATTACCTAATCCCTAATTACTCTAACCCCAACCTCAATAAACCTAATCTTAACCATTACCTAATCCCTAATTACTCTAACCCCAACCTCAATAAACCTAATCTTAACCATAACCTCATTCCTAATTATTCCAACCCCAACCTCAATAAGCCTAATCTTAACCATAACCTAATCCCTAATTACTCTAACCCCAACCTCAATAAACCTAATCTTAACCATTACCTAATCCCTAATTACTCTAACCCCAACCTCAATAAACCTAATCTTAACCATAACCTAATCTTAACCATCACCTAATCCCTAATTACTCTAACCCCAACCTCAATAAACCTAATCTTAACCATCACCTAATCCCTAATTACTCTAACCCCAACCTCAATAAACCTAATCTTAACCATAACCTCATTTCTAATTATTCCAACCCCAACCTCAATAAGCCTAATCTTAACCATAACCTAATCCCTAATTATTCTAACCCCAACCTCAATAGACTCATCTCAACGATGACCTTACCCCAATTATTTACCATAACCCAACCCCTAATTACTCTAACCCTAAGCTTAATAAACCTAATTTCAACCCAATTCCCAATTATTCCCGTATCTCGGACGCCTTTAGGACCAGGGTCACGGG
The DNA here is from genome assembly GCF_030014385.1 of Trichomycterus rosablanca. NCBI lineage: Eukaryota > Metazoa > Chordata > Actinopteri > Siluriformes > Trichomycteridae > Trichomycterus > Trichomycterus rosablanca. The sequence goes on from NW_026947255.1 coordinate 157,507, forward strand.
GCTCCGATATGTCGCTCGTGCCTACGCGCGGTCCGTCGTACTCTGGTCCGGTGGGCCTACGACATCCGGTTCCCTCGCGGGACCTCCGCACGTCGTCTGGGGCCTGACGACTACTCGCGTACGCGTCGGGGCCCGTGTCTCGGCCGCCTTTCGGACCACGGTGACGGGGCTCCGATATGTCGCTCGTGGCCGGGCCCCCTCCGACGTGCTCGGTTTCGGTGCGCCTACGTCCTACGGTTCCGCCGCGGGACCCCGAAACGTGGTTTTTTGGGCCTACTCGCGTACGCGTCGGGGGCCCGTATCTCGGCCGTCTTTCCACGCGGGACCGCGGGGCTCCGATATGTCGCTGGTAGGTTGGACCTGCACGCCCTGTGCGATTTTGGAGGTCCTACGACGTTTCTTCGAATTTTCCCGATTATTTGACTGAGTGTAGACTAGGGTCAGATCGGCCGCATTCTCTTAATCCGGGAACCTTGCACCATATGGTCGCTGCTTCCCGGCTTAAGGATCTGACCTCTGCAGGGCATGTTCGGAACTGCATCGACATTAAGAAAAGGAAATAAGAAACCCGATGAAACGGCACATTTTCCAGTGTTAGTGCACAGCTTGAAGTTTGTTCTTCTGACCAATCGTTGCTACATCTATGCTGTAGCAGCCTCAAGAGCTGAGAAATCCCATTTTGAATGAATTAAAAGTCAATCGGCGTCTATCCCAGTGGGTTCGGACACCAGCTCTGAATATCCTTCATGAACATAATATCATTGTATGTTGTGTTTGTCTGGATTGAGCTTTTTACATGAAATTATTTACACACTTTATGAACAGATTTTGGAAAGCTCTTTCACTTTGCATTGGAAACACTACATTTCAAGCCGACCACTTCTCCCTGCTCACAGCTGGAAACGCACCGCTCGTTTTTAACCCTCTGCTGCCATCTACTGGACGTTTTCGGTTACAACGTCCTCATGTACTTTTAGAAGTCATACAGCACCAGTTTGTAGGACTTTCAAGGTAGAATGAACCACCTCGTACCCCCCCAACGACACCAGCTATCTTTTTTTGTACCCCCACTGCCTAATTACTTTTACTGGGCTCCAATCTTTAAGTCAGAAGAATGTCAACCGATTTTTGTACCTCATTACAAAACAAACCCCAAGCTAACCCCAGACTTACTGCAAGGTGGCACCTGCTGTTTAGGTTAGGAACTGCATCTAACCCCAAGCTAACCCCAGACTTACTGAAAGCTGGCACCTGCTGTTTAGGTTAGGAACTGCATCTAACCCCAAGCTAACCCCAGACTTACTGAAAGCTGGCACCTGCTGTTTAGGTTAGGAACTGCATCTAACCCCAAGCTAACCCCAGACTTACTGCAAGGTGGCACCTGCTGTTTAGGTTAGGAACTGCATCTAACCCCAAGCTAACCCCAGACTTACTGAAAGCTGGCACCTGCTGTTTAGGTTAGGAACTGCATCTAACCCCACATGAAATTAAGAAACCCAAATGAAAGGGCACATTTTCTGCATAATTGCACAGCTTGTAACCCTTGTAACCAATCATGGCTACATCTCTGTAGCAAGCTTTAGGAGCTGAGAAATCGATCCAAGTTTGAATTAGGGCCTGTTTATGTAGCTGCAGACAGTTCTCTTGTCCTTTATGTTCCACGTTTCCTTAATCTTAACCATCACCTAATCCCTAATTACTCTAACCCCAACCTCAATAAACCTAATCTTAACCATCACCTAATCCCTAATTACTCTAACCCCAACCTCAATAAACCTAATCTTAACCATAACCTCATTCCTAATTATTCCAACCCCAACCTCAATAAGCCTAATCTTAACCATAACCGAATCCCTAATTACTCTAACCCCAACCTCAATAGACTCATCTCAACGATGACCTTACCCCAATTATTTACCATGACCCAACCCCTAATTACTCTAACCCTAAGCTTAATAAACCTAATTTCAACCCAATTCCCAATTATTCCAACCCCAACCACAATAAACTCCATTTCAACCATAACCCAACTCCCAATTATTCTAACCCTAATCCTAATAAACCTTCCAACTAGAACCTAACCTTCATTTACACTGTCCCCAATCACAATAAATGAAATTTCAATTATAGTTCAGTCCATAATTATATCAACTCTAACCTTAATAAACCTAATTACAACTTCAACCCAATTTCCAAGTACTTTAAATTCAATACACTGAAGCTCTACTACAACCTAATCTTTGATCATCCTAGCCCTGACCCCAAATAAACTGAATTTTAACCGCAATCTAATCACCCATCATCCTAACCCCAATTTAGATTAAAACTAGACTGACTACAACCCACCCTACCTACAATTAATTCAACTTCGACCTCAATAGATATATTTCTAACCCTGACCTACCTTAACCACCTTGACCATAAATTATACAATATAATTGATTGACCTAAAACATAATTTAAAATGGAAACCCCCAAAATCAATCGATATCCTATGTAATATTAATGAAATAAAAAAGGAATAAGGAAAAAAAGGTTATACCACAAGAGGGACACCTGAGGGCGCCACAGTCAACATGAAGTCCTCGAGGATGTTTGGGTATGGATATGGACGTTTGTGTAATATTTTTTGCCACAAGCAAACCAAGAATACACACCGTAGAGAAGTTTAAAGAGCCAAGCGCGCTGAGAACACGACGGTAAACACTTTACAACATGTGTACATAACTAAACATATACTAACACCTAACTACCAGTTTATTAACAATGAATTAATACATCGACTGATAGTGAGTGCATCATGAATTATTGATGAATTAATGATATGTATACATTAACAAATTAATGAGTGACATATGAATAGACTAGGGTTAAATTGGGCCTATTCGGTGCGTACTCTCTCTTAAGCTGGGAAGCCTCGACTTCCCGGCTTGACGGAATCCTAAGGCACCGCTCATTTTTGATCCTCTGCTGCCATCTTTTGGAATAGTCATGCCACATCACTTAGTATGATTTCAGGTTTTTCAACAGCTCATATTCCAAAAAATACCAAACCTTGGCTACCTGATAAGTCAGAAGAATGTCAACCGAACTGTTCACATCTTGTTCAATCGATTCAGGTACTTTACTGTTCTGTTCCTTTATTTTTTATTGTTATTTTTTAACATTACACACACTGCCAATTGCCTGTGTGTGTGTGTGTGTGTGTGTGTGTGTGTCTGTGTCTGTGTCTGTGTGTGTGTGTGTGTGTGTGTGTGTCCACGTACTCGGCCCATGAATCTCATTCTGATACCAGGGGTTACCATTCGTGTTCTTGAACGATTATTGCATTTTTGTGCTTATCATATGTTTTGTTTTGTTTTTTTTGTGTGTGTGTTGTGTGTCATAGGTTCGTGGTCTCGTGGATGTGTGGGTCGTGTGCTGCCCACCTCGGCCACGGACGGATCTTCTGCTCCAAGTCTGACTCGGATCATGTCCTGCTGAAATAAATAAATAAAAGGTAGGCAAATAGTTAGACATACACATGGATTGATGGATGCTTTACTGATCCCCAAGGAAATAAAAGTCCCTGTGGTACAATACAACACACATCATTGACATTACAAACCAGCAAAAAGGACATGTTTGAGTTTCAACCAATGGGATTCCAAACATTTGCATACGGCCAATAGGAGAGCAGACATTTGCATACTGCTACCTCCAGCCAATAGGAGAGCAAAGATTAGCATACGTCTCATTTCAATGCCACTAATTTGAATGCCGCCTCTGGTTTTAACTCTTAACCTATGAGCAAAACCCTAACCACGCCCCCAATCCAAGGCCTAACCCCAAGCTAACCCCAGACTTACTGAAAGCTGGCACCTGCTGTTTAGGTTAGGAACTGCATCTAACCCCAAGCTAACCCCAGACTTACTGAAAGCTGGCACCTGCTGTTTAGGTTAGGAACTGCATCTAACCCCAAGCTAACCCCAGACTTACTGAAAGCTGGCACCTGCTGTTTAGGTTAGGAACTGCATCTAACCCCAAGCTAACCCCAGACTTACTGAAAGCTGGCACCTGCTGTTTAGGTTAGGAACTGCATCTAACCCCAAGCTAACCCCAGACTTACTGAAAGCTGGCACCTGCTGTTTAGGTTAGGAACTGCATCTAACCCCACATGAAATTAAGAAACCCAAATGAAAGGGCACATTTTCTGCATAATTGCACAGCTTGTAACCCTTGTAACCAATCATGGCTACATCTCTGTAGCAAGCTTTAGGAGCTGAGAAATCGATCCAAGTTTGAATTAGGGCCTGTTTATGTAGCTGCAGACAGTTCTCTTGTCCTTTATGTTCCACGTTTCCTTAATCTTAACCATCACCTAATCCCTAATTACTCTAACCCCAACCTCAATAAACCTAATCTTAACCATCACCTAATCCCTAATTACTCTAACCCCAACCTCAATAAACCTAATCTTAACCATAACCTCATTCCTAATTATTCCAACCCCAACCTCAATAAGCCTAATCTTAACCATAACCTAATCCCTAATTACTCTAACCCCAACCTCAATAAACCTAATCTTAACCATCACCTAATCCCTAATTACTCTAACCCCAACCTCAATAAACCTAATCTTAACCATCACCTAATCCCTAATTACTCTAACCCCAACCTCAATAAACCTAATCTTAACCATAACCTCATTCCTAATTATTCCAACCCCAACCTCAATAAGCCTAATCTTAACCATAACCTAATCCCTAATTACTCTAACCCCAACCTCAATAGACTCATCTCAACGATGACCTTACCCCAATTATTTACCATAACCCAACCCCTAATTACTCTAACCCTAAGCTTAATAAACCTAATTTCAACCCAATTCCCAATTATTCCAACCCCAACCACAATAAACTCCATTTCAACCATAACCCAACTCCCAATTATTCTAACCCTAATCCTAATAAACCTTCCAACTAGAACCTAACCTTCATTTACACTGTCCCCAATCACAATAAATGAAATTTCAATTATAGTTCAGTCCATAATTATATCAACTCTAACCTTAATAAACCTAATTACAACTTCAACCCAATTTCCAAGTACTTTAAATTCAATACACTGAAGCTCTACTACAACCTAATCTTTGATCATCCTAGCCCTGACCCCAAATAAACTGAATTTTAACCGCAATCTAATCACCCATCATCCTAACCCCAATTTAGATTAAAACTAGACTGACTACAACCCACCCTACCTACAATTAATTCAACTTCGACCTCAATAGATATATTTCTAACCCTGACCTACCTTAACCACCTTGACCATAAATTATACAATATAATTGATTGACCTAAAACATAATTTAAAATGGAAACCCCCAAAATAAATCGATATCCTATGTAATATTAATGAAATAAAAAAGGAATAAGGAAAAAAAGGTTATACCACAAGAGGGACACCTGAGGGCGCCACAGTCAACATGAAGTCCTCGAGGATGTTTGGGTATGGATATGGACGTTTGTGTAATATTTTTTGCCACAAGCAAACCAAGAATACACACCGTAGAGAAGTTTAAAGAGCCAAGCGCGCTGAGAACACGACGGTAAACACTTTACAACATGTGTACATAACTAAACATATACTAACACCTAACTACCAGTTTATTAACAATGAATTAATACATCGACTGATAGTGAGTGCATCATGAATTATTGATGAATTAATGATATGTATACATTAACAAATTAATGAGTGACATATGAATAGACTAGGGTTAAATTGGGCCTATTCGGTGCGTACTCTCTCTTAAGCTGGGAAGCCTCGACTTCCCGGCTTGACGGAATCCTAAGGCACCGCTCATTTTTGATCCTCTGCTGCCATCTTTTGGAATAGTCATGCCACATCACTTAGTATGATTTCAGGTTTTTCAACAGCTCGTATTCCAAAAAATACCAAACCTTGGCTACCTGATAAGTCAGAAGAATGTCAACCGAACTGTTCACATCTTGTTCAATCGATTCAGGTACTTTACTGTTCTGTTCCTTTATTTTTTATTGTTATTTTTTAACATTACACACACTGCCAATTGCCTGTGTGTGTGTGTGTGTGTGTGTGTGTGTGTGTGTCTGTGTCTGTGTCTGTGTGTGTGTGTGTGTGTGTGTGTGTCCACGTACTCGGCCCATGAATCTCATTCTGATACCAGGGGTTACCATTCGTGTTCTTGAACGATTATTGCATTTTTGTGCTTATCATATGTTTTGTTTTGTTTTTTTTGTGTGTGTGTTGTGTGTCATAGGTTCGTGGTCTCGTGGATGTGTGGGTCGTGTGCTGCCCACCTCGGCCACGGACGGATCTTCTGCTCCAAGTCTGACTCGGATCATGTCCTGCTGAAATAAATAAATAAAAGGTAGGCAAATAGTTAGACATACACATGGATTGATGGATGCTTTACTGATCCCCAAGGAAATAAAAGTCCCTGTGGTACAATACAACACACATCATTGACATTACAAACCAGCAAAAAGGACATGTTTGAGTTTCAACCAATGGGATTCCAAACATTTGCATACGGCCAATAGGAGAGCAGACATTTGCATACTGCTACCTCCAGCCAATAGGAGAGCAAAGATTAGCATACGTCTCATTTCAATGCCACTAATTTGAATGCCGCCTCTGGTTTTAACTCTTAACCTATGAGCAAAACCCTAACCACGCCCCCAATCCAAGGCCTAACCCCAAGCTAACCCCAGACTTACTGCAAGGTGGCACCTGCTGTTTAGGTTAGGAACTGCATCTAACCCCAAGCTAACCCCAGACTTACTGAAAGCTGGCACCTGCTGTTTAGGTTAGGAACTGCATCTAACCCCAAGCTAACCCCAGACTTACTGAAAGCTGGCACCTGCTGTTTAGGTTAGGAACTGCATCTAACCCCAAGCTAACCCCAGACTTACTGAAAGCTGGCACCTGCTGTTTAGGTTAGGAACTGCATCTAACCCCAAGCTAACCCCAGACTTACTGAAAGCTGGCACCTGCTGTTTAGGTTAGGAACTGCATCTAACCCCACATGAAATTAAGAAACCCAAATGAAAGGGCACATTTTCTGCATAATTGCACAGCTTGTAACCCTTGTAACCAATCATGGCTACATCTCTGTAGCAAGCTTTAGGAGCTGAGAAATCGATCCAAGTTTGAATTAGGGCCTGTTTATGTAGCTGCAGACAGTTCTCTTGTCCTTTATGTTCCACGTTTCCTTAATCTTAACCATCACCTAATCCCTAATTACTCTAACCCCAACCTCAATAAACCTAATCTTAACCATCACCTAATCCCTAATTACTCTAACCCCAACCTCAATAAACCTAATCTTAACCATAACCTCATTCCTAATTATTCCAACCCCAACCTCAATAAGCCTAATCTTAACCATAACCTAATCCCTAATTACTCTAACCCCAACCTCAATAAACCTAATCTTAACCATCACCTAATCCCTAATTACTCTAACCCCAACCTCAATAAACCTAATCTTAACCATCACCTAATCCCTAATTACTCTAACCCCAACCTCAATAAACCTAATCTTAACCATAACCTCATTCCTAATTATTCCAACCCCAACCTCAATAAGCCTAATCTTAACCATAACCTAATCCCTAATTACTCTAACCCCAACCTCAATAGACTCATCTCAACGATGACCTTACCCCAATTATTTACCATAACCCAACCCCTAATTACTCTAACCCTAAGCTTAATAAACCTAATTTCAACCCAATTCCCAATTATTCCAACCCCAACCACAATAAACTCCATTTCAACCATAACCCAACTCCCAATTATTCTAACCCTAATCCTAATAAACCTTCCAACTAGAACCTAACCTTCATTTACACTGTCCCCAATCACAATAAATGAAATTTCAATTATAGTTCAGTCCATAATTATATCAACTCTAACCTTAATAAACCTAATTACAACTTCAACCCAATTTCCAAGTACTTTAAATTCAATACACTGAAGCTCTACTACAACCTAATCTTTGATCATCCTAGCCCTGACCCCAAATAAACTGAATTTTAACCGCAATCTAATCACCCATCATCCTAACCCCAATTTAGATTAAAACTAGACTGACTACAACCCACCCTACCTACAATTAATTCAACTTCGACCTCAATAGATATATTTCTAACCCTGACCTACCTTAACCACCTTGACCATAAATTATACAATATAATTGATTGACCTAAAACATAATTTAAAATGGAAACCCCCAAAATAAATCGATATCCTATGTAATATTAATGAAATAAAAAAGGAATAAGGAAAAAAAGGTTATACCACAAGAGGGACACCTGAGGGCGCCACAGTCAACATGAAGTCCTCGAGGATGTTTGGGTATGGATATGGACGTTTGTGTAATATTTTTTGCCACAAGCAAACCAAGAATACACACCGTAGAGAAGTTTAAAGAGCCAAGCGCGCTGAGAACACGACGGTAAACACTTTACAACATGTGTACATAACTAAACATATACTAACACCTAACTACCAGTTTATTAACAATGAATTAATACATCGACTGATAGTGAGTGCATCATGAATTATTGATGAATTACTGATATGTATACATTAACAAATTAATGAGTGACATATGAATAGACTAGGGTTAAATTGGGCCTATTCGGTGCGTACTCTCTCTTAAGCTGGGAAGCCTCGACTTCCCGGCTTGACGGAATCCTAAGGCACCGCTCATTTTTGATCCTCTGCTGCCATCTTTTGGAATAGTCATGCCACATCACTTAGTATGATTTCAGGTTTTTCAACAGCTCGTATTCCAAAAAATACCAAACCTTGGCTACCTGATAAGTCAGAAGAATGTCAACCGAACTGTTCACATCTTGTTCAATCGATTCAGGTACTTTACTGTTCTGTTCCTTTATTTTTTATTGTTATTTTTTAACATTACACACACTGCCAATTGCCTGTGTGTGTGTGTGTGTGTGTGTGTGTGTGTGTGTGTGTCTGTGTCTGTGTCTGTGTGTGTGTGTGTGTGTGTGTGTGTGTCCACGTACTCGGCCCATGAATCTCATTCTGATACCAGGGGTTACCATTCGTGTTCTTGAACGATTATTGCATTTTTGTGCTTATCATATGTTTTGTTTTGTTTTTTTTGTGTGTGTGTTGTGTGTCATAGGTTCGTGGTCTCGTGGATGTGTGGGTCGTGTGCTGCCCACCTCGGCCACGGACGGATCTTCTGCTCCAAGTCTGACTCGGATCATGTCCTGCTGAAATAAATAAATAAAAGGTAGGCAAATAGTTAGACATACACATGGATTGATGGATGCTTTACTGATCCCCAAGGAAATAAAAGTCCCTGTGGTACAATACAACACACATCATTGACATTACAAACCAGCAAAAAGGACATGTTTGAGTTTCAACCAATGGGATTCCAAACATTTGCATACGGCCAATAGGAGAGCAGACATTTGCATACTGCTACCTCCAGCCAATAGGAGAGCAAAGATTAGCATACGTCTCATTTCAATGCCACTAATTTGAATGCCGCCTCTGGTTTTAACTCTTAACCTATGAGCAAAACCCTAACCACGCCCCCAATCCAAGGCCTAACCCCAAGCTAACCCCAGACTTACTGAAAGCTGGCACCTGCTGTTTAGGTTAGGAACTGCATCTAACCCCAAGCTAACCCCAGACTTACTGAAAGCTGGCACCTGCTGTTTAGGTTAGGAACTGCATCTAACCCCAAGCTAACCCCAGACTTACTGAAAGCTGGCACCTGCTGTTTAGGTTAGGAACTGCATCTAACCCCAAGCTAACCCCAGACTTACTGAAAGCTGGCACCTGCTGTTTAGGTTAGGAACTGCATCTAACCCCAAGCTAACCCCAGACTTACTGAAAGCTGGCACCTGCTGTTTAGGTTAGGAACTGCATCTAACCCCACATGAAATTAAGAAACCCAAATGAAAGGGCACATTTTCTGCATAATTGCACAGCTTGTAACCCTTGTAACCAATCATGGCTACATCTCTGTAGCAAGCTTTAGGAGCTGAGAAATCGATCCAAGTTTGAATTAGGGCCTGTTTATGTAGCTGCAGACAGTTCTCTTGTCCTTTATGTTCCACGTTTCCTTAATCTTAACCATCACCTAATCCCTAATTACTCTAACCCCAACCTCAATAAACCTAATCTTAACCATCACCTAATCCCTAATTACTCTAACCCCAACCTCAATAAACCTAATCTTAACCATAACCTCATTCCTAATTATTCCAACCCCAACCTCAATAAGCCTAATCTTAACCATAACCTAATCCCTAATTACTCTAACCCCAACCTCAATAAACCTAATCTTAACCATCACCTAATCCCTAATTACTCTAACCCCAACCTCAATAAACCTAATCTTAACCATCACCTAATCCCTAATTACTCTAACCCCAACCTCAATAAACCTAATCTTAACCATAACCTCATTCCTAATTATTCCAACCCCAACCTCAATAAGCCTAATCTTAACCATAACCTAATCCCTAATTACTCTAACCCCAACCTCAATAGACTCATCTCAACGATGACCTTACCCCAATTATTTACCATGACCCAACCCCTAATTACTCTAACCCTAAGCTTAATAAACCTAATTTCAACCCAATTCCCAATTATTCCAACCCCAACCACAATAAACTCCATTTCAACCATAACCCAACTCCCAATTATTCTAACCCTAATCCTAATAAACCTTCCAACTAGAACCTAACCTTCATTTACACTGTCCCCAATCACAATAAATGAAATTTCAATTATAGTTCAGTCCATAATTATATCAACTCTAACCTTAATAAACCTAATTACAACTTCAACCCAATTTCCAAGTACTTTAAATTCAATACACTGAAGCTCTACTACAACCTAATCTTTGATCATCCTAGCCCTGACCCCAAATAAACTGAATTTTAACCGCAATCTAATCACCCATCATCCTAACCCCAATTTAGATTAAAACTAGACTGACTACAACCCACCCTACCTACAATTAATTCAACTTCGACCTCAATAGATATATTTCTAACCCTGACCTACCTTAACCACCTTGACCATAAATTATACAATATAATTGATTGACCTAAAACATAATTTAAAATGGAAACCCCCAAAATAAATCGATATCCTATGTAATATTAATGAAATAAAAAAGGAATAAGGAAAAAAAGGTTATACCACAAGAGGGACACCTGAGGGCGCCACAGTCAACATGAAGTCCTCGAGGATGTTTGGGTATGGATATGGACGTTTGTGTAATATTTTTTGCCACAAGCAAACCAAGAATACACACCGTAGAGAAGTTTAAAGAGCCAAGCGCGCTGAGAACACGACGGTAAACACTTTACAACATGTGTACATAACTAAACATATACTAACACCTAACTACCAGTTTATTAACAATGAATTAATACATCGACTGATAGTGAGTGCATCATGAATTATTGATGAATTAATGATATGTATACATTAACAAATTAATGAGTGACATATGAATAGACTAGGGTTAAATTGGGCCTATTCGGTGCGTACTCTCTCTTAAGCTGGGAAGCCTCGACTTCCCGGCTTGACGGAATCCTAAGGCACCGCTCATTTTTGATCCTCTGCTGCCATCTTTTGGAATAGTCATGCCACATCACTTAGTATGATTTCAGGTTTTTCAACAGCTCGTATTCCAAAAAATACCAAACCTTGGCTACCTGATAAGTCAGAAGAATGTCAACCGAACTGTTCACATCTTGTTCAATCGATTCAGGTACTTTACTGTTCTGTTCCTTTATTTTTTATTGTTATTTTTTAACATTACACACACTGCCAATTGCCTGTGTGTGTGTGTGTGTGTGTGTGTGTGTGTGTGTGTGTCTGTGTCTGTGTCTGTGTGTGTGTGTGTGTGTGTGTGTGTGTCCACGTACTCGGCCCATGAATCTCATTCTGATACCAGGGGTTACCATTCGTGTTCTTGAACGATTATTGCATTTTTGTGCTTATCATATGTTTTGTTTTGTTTTTTTTGTGTGTGTGTTGTGTGTCATAGGTTCGTGGTCTCGTGGATGTGTGGGTCGTGTGCTGCCCACCTCGGCCACGGACGGATCTTCTGCTCCAAGTCTGACTCGGATCATGTCCTGCTGAAATAAATAAATAAAAGGTAGGCAAATAGTTAGACATACACATGGATTGATGGATGCTTTACTGATCCCCAAGGAAATAAAAGTCCCTGTGGTACAATACAACACACATCATTGACATTACAAACCAGCAAAAAGGACATGTTTGAGTTTCAACCAATGGGATTCCAAACATTTGCATACGGCCAATAGGAGAGCAGACATTTGCATACTGCTACCTCCAGCCAATAGGAGAGCAAAGATTAGCATACGTCTCATTTCAATGCCACTAATTTGAATGCCGCCTCTGGTTTTAACTCTTAACCTATGAGCAAAACCCTAACCACGCCCCCAATCCAAGGCCTAACCCCAAGCTAACCCCAGACTTACTGAAAGCTGGCACCTGCTGTTTAGGTTAGGAACTGCATCTAACCCCAAGCTAACCCCAGACTTACTGAAAGCTGGCACCTGCTGTTTAGGTTAGGAACTGCATCTAACCCCAAGCTAACCCCAGACTTACTGAAAGCTGGCACCTGCTGTTTAGGTTAGGAACTGCATCTAACCCCAAGCTAACCCCAGACTTACTGAAAGCTGGCACCTGCTGTTTAGGTTAGGAACTGCATCTAACCCCAAGCTAACCCCAGACTTACTGAAAGCTGGCACCTGCTGTTTAGGTTAGGAACTGCATCTAACCCCACATGAAATTAAGAAACCCAAATGAAAGGGCACATTTTCTGCATAATTGCACAGCTTGTAACCCTTGTAACCAATCATGGCTACATCTCTGTAGCAAGCTTTAGGAGCTGAGAAATCGATCCAAGTTTGAATTAGGGCCTGTTTATGTAGCTGCAGACAGTTCTCTTGTCCTTTATGTTCCACGTTTCCTTAATCTTAACCATCACCTAATCCCTAATTACTCTAACCCCAACCTCAATAAACCTAATCTTAACCATCACCTAATCCCTAATTACTCTAACCCCAACCTCAATAAACCTAATCTTAACCATAACCTCATTCCTAATTATTCCAACCCCAACCTCAATAAGCCTAATCTTAACCATAACCTAATCCCTAATTACTCTAACCCCAACCTCAATAAACCTAATCTTAACCATCACCTAATCCCTAATTACTCTAACCCCAACCTCAATAAACCTAATCTTAACCATCACCTAATCCCTAATTACTCTAACCCCAACCTCAATAAACCTAATCTTAACCATAACCTCATTCCTAATTATTCCAACCCCAACCTCAATAAGCCTAATCTTAACCATAACCTAATCCCTAATTACTCTAACCCCAACCTCAATAGACTCATCTCAACGATGACCTTACCCCAATTATTTACCATAACCCAACCCCTAATTACTCTAACCCTAAGCTTAATAAACCTAATTTCAACCCAATTCCCAATTATTCCAACCCCAACCACAATAAACTCCATTTCAACCATAACCCAACTCCCAATTATTCTAACCCTAATCCTAATAAACCTTCCAACTAGAACCTAACCTTCATTTACACTGTCCCCAATCACAATAAATGAAATTTCAATTATAGTTCAGTCCATAATTATATCAACTCTAACCTTAATAAACCTAATTACAACTTCAACCCAATTTCCAAGTACTTTAAATTCAATACACTGAAGCTCTACTACAACCTAATCTTTGATCATCCTAGCCCTGACCCCAAATAAACTGAATTTTAACCGCAATCTAATCACCCATCATCCTAACCCCAATTTAGATTAAAACTAGACTGACTACAACCCACCCTACCTACAATTAATTCAACTTCGACCTCAATAGATATATTTCTAACCCTGACCTACCTTAACCACCTTGACCATAAATTATACAATATAATTGATTGACCTAAAACATAATTTAAAATGGAAACCCCCAAAATAAATCGATATCCTATGTAATATTAATGAAATAAAAAAGGAATAAGGAAAAAAAGGTTATACCACAAGAGGGACACCTGAGGGCGCCACAGTCAACATGAAGTCCTCGAGGATGTTTGGGTATGGATATGGACGTTTGTGTAATATTTTTTGCCACAAGCAAACCAAGAATACACACCGTAGAGAAGTTTAAAGAGCCAAGCGCGCTGAGAACACGACGGTAAACACTTTACAACATGTGTACATAACTAAACATATACTAACACCTAACTACCAGTTTATTAACAATGAATTAATACATCGACTGATAGTGAGTGCATCATGAATTATTGATGAATTAATGATATGTATACATTAACAAATTAATGAGTGACATATGAATAGACTAGGGTTAAATTGGGCCTATTCGGTGCGTACTCTCTCTTAAGCTGGGAAGCCTCGACTTCCCGGCTTGACGGAATCCTAAGGCACCGCTCATTTTTGATCCTCTGCTGCCATCTTTTGGAATAGTCATGCCACATCACTTAGTATGATTTCAGGTTTTTCAACAGCTCGTATTCCAAAAAATACCAAACCTTGGCTACCTGATAAGTCAGAAGAATGTCAACCGAACTGTTCACATCTTGTTCAATCGATTCAGGTACTTTACTGTTCTGTTCCTTTATTTTTTATTGTTATTTTTTAACATTACACACACTGCCAATTGCCTGTGTGTGTGTGTGTGTGTGTGTGTGTGTGTGTGTGTGTCTGTGTCTGTGTCTGTGTGTGTGTGTGTGTGTGTGTGTGTCCACGTACTCGGCCCATGAATCTCATTCTGATACCAGGGGTTACCATTCGTGTTCTTGAACGATTATTGCATTTTTGTGCTTATCATATGTTTTGTTTTGTTTTTTTTGTGTGTGTGTTGTGTGTCATAGGTTCGTGGTCTCGTGGATGTGTGGGTCGTGTGCTGCCCACCTCGGCCACGGACGGATCTTCTGCTCCAAGTCTGACTCGGATCATGTCCTGCTGAAATAAATAAATAAAAGGTAGGCAAATAGTTAGACATACACATGGATTGATGGATGCTTTACTGATCCCCAAGGAAATAAAAGTCCCTGTGGTACAATACAACACACATCATTGACATTACAAACCAGCAAAAAGGACATGTTTGAGTTTCAACCAATGGGATTCCAAACATTTGCATACGGCCAATAGGAGAGCAGACATTTGCATACTGCTACCTCCAGCCAATAGGAGAGCAAAGATTAGCATACGTCTCATTTCAATGCCACTAATTTGAATGCCGCCTCTGGTTTTAACTCTTAACCTAACCCTAACCCTAACCCTAACCCTAACCCTAACCCTAACCCTAACCCTAACCCTAACCCTAATTACTCTAACCCCAACCTCAATAAACCTAATCTTAACCATCACCTAATCCCTAATTACTCTAACCCCAACCTCAATAAACCTAATCTTAACCATAACCTCATTCCTAATTATTCCAACCCCAACCTCAATAAGCCTAATCTTAACCATAACCTAATCCCTAATTACTCTAACCCCAACCTCAATAAACCTAATCTTAACCATCACCTAATCCCTAATTACTCTAACCCCAACCTCAATAAACCTAATCTTAACCATCACCTAATCCCTAATTACTCTAACCCCAACCTCAATAAACCTAATCTTAACCATAACCTCATTCCTAATTATTCCAACCCCAACCTCAATAAGCCTAATCTTAACCATAACCTAATCCCTAATTACTCTAACCCCAACCTCAATAGACTCATCTCAACGATGACCTTACCCCAATTATTTACCATAACCCAACCCCTAATTACTCTAACCCTAAGCTTAATAAACCTAATTTCAACCCAATTCCCAATTATTCCAACCCCAACCACAATAAACTCCATTTCAACCATAACCCAACTCCCAATTATTCTAACCCTAATCCTAATAAACCTTCCAACTAGAACCTAACCTTCATTTACACTGTCCCCAATCACAATAAATGAAATTTCAATTATAGTTCAGTCCATAATTATATCAACTCTAACCTTAATAAACCTAATTACAACTTCAACCCAATTTCCAAGTACTTTAAATTCAATACACTGAAGCTCTACTACAACCTAATCTTTGATCATCCTAGCCCTGACCCCAAATAAACTGAATTTTAACCGCAATCTAATCACCCATCATCCTAACCCCAATTTAGATTAAAACTAGACTGACTACAACCCACCCTACCTACAATTAATTCAACTTCGACCTCAATAGATATATTTCTAACCCTGACCTACCTTAACCACCTTGACCATAAATTATACAATATAATTGATTGACCTAAAACATAATTTAAAATGGAAACCCCCAAAATCAATCGATATCCTATGTAATATTAATGAAATAAAAAAGGAATAAGGAAAAAAAGGTTATACCACAAGAGGGACACCTGAGGGCGCCACAGTCAACATGAAGTCCTCGAGGATGTTTGGGTATGGATATGGACGTTTGTGTAATATTTTTTGCCACAAGCAAACCAAGAATACACACCGTAGAGAAGTTTAAAGAGCCAAGCGCGCTGAGAACACGACGGTAAACACTTTACAACATGTGTACATAACTAAACATATACTAACACCTAACTACCAGTTTATTAACAATGAATTAATACATCGACTGATAGTGAGTGCATCATGAATTATTGATGAATTAATGATATGTATACATTAACAAATTAATGAGTGACATATGAATAGACTAGGGTTAAATTGGGCCTATTCGGTGCGTACTCTCTCTTAAGCTGGGAAGCCTCGACTTCCCGGCTTGACGGAATCCTAAGGCACCGCTCATTTTTGATCCTCTGCTGCCATCTTTTGGAATAGTCATGCCACATCACTTAGTATGATTTCAGGTTTTTCAACAGCTCGTATTCCAAAAAATACCAAACCTTGGCTACCTGATAAGTCAGAAGAATGTCAACCGAACTGTTCACATCTTGTTCAATCGATTCAGGTACTTTACTGTTCTGTTCCTTTATTTTTTATTGTTATTTTTTAACATTACACACACTGCCAATTGCCTGTGTGTGTGTGTGTGTGTGTGTGTGTGTGTCTGTGTCTGTGTCTGTGTGTGTGTGTGTGTGTGTGTGTGTCCACGTACTCGGCCCATGAATCTCATTCTGATACCAGGGGTTACCATTCGTGTTCTTGAACGATTATTGCATTTTTGTGCTTATCATATGTTTTGTTTTGTTTTTTTTGTGTGTGTGTTGTGTGTCATAGGTTCGTGGTCTCGTGGATGTGTGGGTCGTGTGCTGCCCACCTCGGCCACGGACGGATCTTCTGCTCCAAGTCTGACTCGGATCATGTCCTGCTGAAATAAATAAATAAAAGGTAGGCAAATAGTTAGACATACACATGGATTGATGGATGCTTTACTGATCCCCAAGGAAATAAAAGTCCCTGTGGTACAATACAACACACATCATTGACATTACAAACCAGCAAAAAGGACATGTTTGAGTTTCAACCAATGGGATTCCAAACATTTGCATACGGCCAATAGGAGAGCAGACATTTGCATACTGCTACCTCCAGCCAATAGGAGAGCAAAGATTAGCATACGTCTCATTTCAATGCCACTAATTTGAATGCCGCCTCTGGTTTTAACTCTTAACCTAACCCTAACCCTAACCCTAACCCTAACCCTAACCCTAACCCTAACCCTAACCCTAACCCTAACCCTAACCCTAACCCTATGCCGCCTCTGGTTTTAACTCTTAACCTAACCCTAACCCTAACCCTAACCCTAACCCTAACCCTAACCCTAATCTTAACCATCACCTAATCCCTAATTATTCTAACCCCAACCTCAATAAACCTAATCTTAACCATTACCTAATCCCTAATTATTCTAACCCCAACCTCAATAAACCTAATCTTAACCATTACCTAATCCCTAATTACTCTAACCCCAACCTCAATAAACCTAATCTTAACCATTACCTAATCCCTAATTACTCTAACCCCAACCTCAATAAACCTAATCTTAACCATAACCTCATTCCTAATTATTCCAACCCCAACCTCAATAAGCCTAATCTTAACCATAACCTAATCCCTAATTACTCTAACCCCAACCTCAATAAACCTAATCTTAACCATTACCTAATCCCTAATTACTCTAACCCCAACCTCAATAAACCTAATCTTAACCATAACCTAATCTTAACCATCACCTAATCCCTAATTACTCTAACCCCAACCTCAATAAACCTAATCTTAACCATCACCTAATCCCTAATTACTCTAACCCCAACCTCAATAAACCTAATCTTAACCATAACCTCATTTCTAATTATTCCAACCCCAACCTCAATAAGCCTAATCTTAACCATAACCTAATCCCTAATTATTCTAACCCCAACCTCAATAGACTCATCTCAACGATGACCTTACCCCAATTATTTACCATAACCCAACCCCTAATTACTCTAACCCTAAGCTTAATAAACCTAATTTCAACCCAATTCCCAATTATTCCCGTATCTCGGACGCCTTTAGGACCAGGGTCACGGGGCTCCGATATGTCGCTCGTGCCTACGCGCGGTCCGTCGTACTCTGGTCCGGTGGGCCTACGACATCCGGTTCCCTCGCGGGACCTCCGCACGTCGTCTGGGGCCTGACGACTACTCGCGTACGCGTCGGGGCCCGTGTCTCGGCCGCCTTTCGGACCACGGTGACGGGGCTCCGATATGTCGCTCGTGGCCGGGCCCCCTCCGACGTGCTCGGTTTCGGTGCGCCTACGTCCTACGGTTCCGCCGCGGGACCCCGAAACGTGGTTTTTTGGGCCTACTCGCGTACGCGTCGGGGGCCCGTATCTCGGCCGTCTTTCCACGCGGGACCGCGGGGCTCCGATATGTCGCTGGTAGGTTGGACCTGCACGCCCTGTGCGATTTTGGAGGTCCTACGACGTTTCTTCGAATTTTCCCGATTATTTGACTGAGTGTAGACTAGGGTCAGATCGGCCGCATTCTCTTAATCCGGGAACCTTGCACCATATGGTCGCTGCTTCCCGGCTTAAGGATCTGACCTCTGCAGGGCATGTTCGGAACTGCATCGACATTAAGAAAAGGAAATAAGAAACCCGATGAAACGGCACATTTTCCAGTGTTAGTGCACAGCTTGAAGTTTGTTCTTCTGACCAATCGTTGCTACATCTATGCTGTAGCAGCCTCAAGAGCTGAGAAATCCCATTTTGAATGAATTAAAAGTCAATCGGCGTCTATCCCAGTGGGTTCGGACACCAGCTCTGAATATCCTTCATGAACATAATATCATTGTATGTTGTGTTTGTCTGGATTGAGCTTTTTACATGAAATTATTTACACACTTTATGAACAGATTTTGGAAAGCTCTTTCACTTTGCATTGGAAACACTACATTTCAAGCCGACCACTTCTCCCTGCTCACAGCTGGAAACGCACCGCTCGTTTTTAACCCTCTGCTGCCATCTACTGGACGTTTTCGGTTACAACGTCCTCATGTACTTTTAGAAGTCATACAGCACCAGTTTGTAGGACTTTCAAGGTAGAATGAACCACCTCGTACCCCCCCAACGACACCAGCTATCTTTTTTTGTACCCCCACTGCCTAATTACTTTTACTGGGCTCCAATCTTTAAGTCAGAAGAATGTCAACCGATTTTTGTACCTCATTACAAAACAAACCCCAAGCTAACCCCAGACTTACTGCAAGGTGGCACCTGCTGTTTAGGTTAGGAACTGCATCTAACCCCAAGCTAACCCCAGACTTACTGAAAGCTGGCACCTGCTGTTTAGGTTAGGAACTGCATCTAACCCCAAGCTAACCCCAGACTTACTGAAAGCTGGCACCTGCTGTTTAGGTTAGGAACTGCATCTAACCCCAAGCTAACCCCAGACTTACTGCAAGGTGGCACCTGCTGTTTAGGTTAGGAACTGCATCTAACCCCAAGCTAACCCCAGACTTACTGAAAGCTGGCACCTGCTGTTTAGGTTAGGAACTGCATCTAACCCCACATGAAATTAAGAAACCCAAATGAAAGGGCACATTTTCTGCATAATTGCACAGCTTGTAACCCTTGTAACCAATCATGGCTACATCTCTGTAGCAAGCTTTAGGAGCTGAGAAATCGATCCAAGTTTGAATTAGGGCCTGTTTATGTAGCTGCAGACAGTTCTCTTGTCCTTTATGTTCCACGTTTCCTTAATCTTAACCATCACCTAATCCCTAATTACTCTAACCCCAACCTCAATAAACCTAATCTTAACCATCACCTAATCCCTAATTACTCTAACCCCAACCACACACGCGAGACAGATAACCATCACCTAATCCCTAATTACTCTAACCCCAACCTCAATAAACCTAATCTTAACCATAACCTAATCCTAATTACTCTAACCCCAACCTCAATAGACTCATCTCAACGATGACCTTACCCCAATTATTTACCATGACCCAACCCCCTAATTACTCTAACCCTAAGCTTAATAAACCTAATTTCAACCCAATTCCCAATTATTCCAACCCCAACCACAATAAACTCCATTTCAACCATAACCCAACTCCCAATTATTCTAACCCTAATCCTAATAAACCTTCCAACTAGAACCTAACCTTCATTTACACTGTCCCCAATCACAATAAATGAAATTTCAATTATAGTTCAGTCCATAATTATATCAACTCTAACCTTAATAAACCTAATTACAACTTCAACCCAATTTCCAAGTACTTTAAATTCAATACACTGAAGCTCTACTACAACCTAATCTTTGATCATCCTAGCCCTGACCCCAAATAAACTGAATTTTAACCGCAATCTAATCACCCATCATCCTAACCCCAATTTAGATTAAAACTAGACTGACTACAACCCACCCTACCTACAATTAATTCAACTTCGACCTCAATAGATATATTTCTAACCCTGACCTACCTTAACCACCTTGACCATAAATTATACAATATAATTGATTGACCTAAAACATAATTTAAAATGGAAACCCCCAAAATAAATCGATATCCTATGTAATATTAATGAAATAAAAAAGGAATAAGGAAAAAAAGGTTATACCACAAGAGGGACACCTGAGGGCGCCACAGTCAACATGAAGTCCTCGAGGATGTTTGGGTATGGATATGGACGTTTGTGTAATATTTTTTGCCACAAGCAAACCAAGAATACACACCGTAGAGAAGTTTAAAGAGCCAAGCGCGCTGAGAACACGACGGTAAACACTTTACAACATGTGTACATAACTAAACATATACTAACACCTAACTACCAGTTTATTAACAATGAATTAATACATCGACTGATAGTGAGTGCATCATGAATTATTGATGAATTAATGATATGTATACATTAACAAATTAATGAGTGACATATGAATAGACTAGGGTTAAATTGGGCCTATTCGGTGCGTACTCTCTCTTAAGCTGGGAAGCCTCGACTTCCCGGCTTGACGGAATCCTAAGGCACCGCTCATTTTTGATCCTCTGCTGCCATCTTTTGGAATAGTCATGCCACATCACTTAGTATGATTTCAGGTTTTTCAACAGCTCATATTCCAAAAAATACCAAACCTTGGCTACCTGATAAGTCAGAAGAATGTCAACCGAACTGTTCACATCTTGTTCAATCGATTCAGGTACTTTACTGTTCTGTTCCTTTATTTTTTATTGTTATTTTTTAACATTACACACACTGCCAATTGCCTGTGTGTGTGTGTGTGTGTGTGTGTGTGTGTCTGTGTCTGTGTCTGTGTGTGTGTGTGTGTGTGTGTGTGTCCACGTACTCGGCCCATGAATCTCATTCTGATACCAGGGGTTACCATTCGTGTTCTTGAACGATTATTGCATTTTTGTGCTTATCATATGTTTTGTTTTGTTTTTTTTGTGTGTGTGTTGTGTGTCATAGGTTCGTGGTCTCGTGGATGTGTGGGTCGTGTGCTGCCCACCTCGGCCACGGACGGATCTTCTGCTCCAAGTCTGACTCGGATCATGTCCTGCTGAAATAAATAAATAAAAGGTAGGCAAATAGTTAGACATACACATGGATTGATGGATGCTTTACTGATCCCCAAGGAAATAAAAGTCCCTGTGGTACAATACAACACACATCATTGACATTACAAACCAGCAAAAAGGACATGTTTGAGTTTCAACCAATGGGATTCCAAACATTTGCATACGGCCAATAGGAGAGCAGACATTTGCATACTGCTACCTCCAGCCAATAGGAGAGCAAAGATTAGCATACGTCTCATTTCAATGCCACTAATTTGAATGCCGCCTCTGGTTTTAACTCTTAACCTATGAGCAAAACCCTAACCACGCCCCCAATCCAAGGCCTAACCCCAAGCTAACCCCAGACTTACTGAAAGCTGGCACCTGCTGTTTAGGTTAGGAACTGCATCTAACCCCAAGCTAACCCCAGACTTACTGAAAGCTGGCACCTGCTGTTTAGGTTAGGAACTGCATCTAACCCCAAGCTAACCCCAGACTTACTGAAAGCTGGCACCTGCTGTTTAGGTTAGGAACTGCATCTAACCCCAAGCTAACCCCAGACTTACTGAAAGCTGGCACCTGCTGTTTAGGTTAGGAACTGCATCTAACCCCAAGCTAACCCCAGACTTACTGAAAGCTGGCACCTGCTGTTTAGGTTAGGAACTGCATCTAACCCCACATGAAATTAAGAAACCCAAATGAAAGGGCACATTTTCTGCATAATTGCACAGCTTGTAACCCTTGTAACCAATCATGGCTACATCTCTGTAGCAAGCTTTAGGAGCTGAGAAATCGATCCAAGTTTGAATTAGGGCCTGTTTATGTAGCTGCAGACAGTTCTCTTGTCCTTTATGTTCCACGTTTCCTTAATCTTAACCATCACCTAATCCCTAATTACTCTAACCCCAACCTCAATAAACCTAATCTTAACCATCACCTAATCCCTAATTACTCTAACCCCAACCTCAATAAACCTAATCTTAACCATAACCTCATTCCTAATTATTCCAACCCCAACCTCAATAAGCCTAATCTTAACCATAACCTAATCCCTAATTACTCTAACCCCAACCTCAATAAACCTAATCTTAACCATCACCTAATCCCTAATTACTCTAACCCCAACCTCAATAAACCTAATCTTAACCATCACCTAATCCCTAATTACTCTAACCCCAACCTCAATAAACCTAATCTTAACCATAACCTCATTCCTAATTATTCCAACCCCAACCTCAATAAGCCTAATCTTAACCATAACCTAATCCCTAATTACTCTAACCCCAACCTCAATAGACTCATCTCAACGATGACCTTACCCCAATTATTTACCATAACCCAACCCCTAATTACTCTAACCCTAAGCTTAATAAACCTAATTTCAACCCAATTCCCAATTATTCCAACCCCAACCACAATAAACTCCATTTCAACCATAACCCAACTCCCAATTATTCTAACCCTAATCCTAATAAACCTTCCAACTAGAACCTAACCTTCATTTACACTGTCCCCAATCACAATAAATGAAATTTCAATTATAGTTCAGTCCATAATTATATCAACTCTAACCTTAATAAACCTAATTACAACTTCAACCCAATTTCCAAGTACTTTAAATTCAATACACTGAAGCTCTACTACAACCTAATCTTTGATCATCCTAGCCCTGACCCCAAATAAACTGAATTTTAACCGCAATCTAATCACCCATCATCCTAACCCCAATTTAGATTAAAACTAGACTGACTACAACCCACCCTACCTACAATTAATTCAACTTCGACCTCAATAGATATATTTCTAACCCTGACCTACCTTAACCACCTTGACCATAAATTATACAATATAATTGATTGACCTAAAACATAATTTAAAATGGAAACCCCCAAAATAAATCGATATCCTATGTAATATTAATGAAATAAAAAAGGAATAAGGAAAAAAAGGTTATACCACAAGAGGGACACCTGAGGGCGCCACAGTCAACATGAAGTCCTCGAGGATGTTTGGGTATGGATATGGACGTTTGTGTAATATTTTTTGCCACAAGCAAACCAAGAATACACACCGTAGAGAAGTTTAAAGAGCCAAGCGCGCTGAGAACACGACGGTAAACACTTTACAACATGTGTACATAACTAAACATATACTAACACCTAACTACCAGTTTATTAACAATGAATTAATACATCGACTGATAGTGAGTGCATCATGAATTATTGATGAATTAATGATATGTATACATTAACAAATTAATGAGTGACATATGAATAGACTAGGGTTAAATTGGGCCTATTCGGTGCGTACTCTCTCTTAAGCTGGGAAGCCTCGACTTCCCGGCTTGACGGAATCCTAAGGCACCGCTCATTTTTGATCCTCTGCTGCCATCTTTTGGAATAGTCATGCCACATCACTTAGTATGATTTCAGGTTTTTCAACAGCTCATATTCCAAAAAATACCAAACCTTGGCTACCTGATAAGTCAGAAGAATGTCAACCGAACTGTTCACATCTTGTTCAATCGATTCAGGTACTTTACTGTTCTGTTCCTTTATTTTTTATTGTTATTTTTTAACATTACACACACTGCCAATTGCCTGTGTGTGTGTGTGTGTGTGTGTGTGTGTGTCTGTGTCTGTGTCTGTGTGTGTGTGTGTGTGTGTGTGTGTCCACGTACTCGGCCCATGAATCTCATTCTGATACCAGGGGTTACCATTCGTGTTCTTGAACGATTATTGCATTTTTGTGCTTATCATATGTTTTGTTTTGTTTTTTTTGTGTGTGTGTTGTGTGTCATAGGTTCGTGGTCTCGTGGATGTGTGGGTCGTGTGCTGCCCACCTCGGCCACGGACGGATCTTCTGCTCCAAGTCTGACTCGGATCATGTCCTGCTGAAATAAATAAATAAAAGGTAGGCAAATAGTTAGACATACACATGGATTGATGGATGCTTTACTGATCCCCAAGGAAATAAAAGTCCCTGTGGTACAATACAACACACATCATTGACATTACAAACCAGCAAAAAGGACATGTTTGAGTTTCAACCAATGGGATTCCAAACATTTGCATACGGCCAATAGGAGAGCAGACATTTGCATACTGCTACCTCCAGCCAATAGGAGAGCAAAGATTAGCATACGTCTCATTTCAATGCCACTAATTTGAATGCCGCCTCTGGTTTTAACTCTTAACCCTATGAGCAAAACCCTGACCACGCCCCCAATCCAAGGCCTAACCCCAAGCTAACCCCAGACTTACTGAAAGCTGGCACCTGCTGTTTAGGTTAGGAACTGCATCTAACCCCAAGCTAACCCCAGACTTACTGAAAGCTGGCACCTGCTGTTTAGGTTAGGAACTGCATCTAACCCCAAGCTAACCCCAGACTTACTGAAAGCTGGCACCTGCTGTTTAGGTTAGGAACTGCATCTAACCCCAAGCTAACCCCAGACTTACTGAAAGCTGGCACCTGCTGTTTAGGTTAGGAACTGCATCTAACCCCAAGCTAACCCCAGACTTACTGAAAGCTGGCACCTGCTGTTTAGGTTAGGAACTGCATCTAACCCCACATGAAATTAAGAAACCCAAATGAAAGGGCACATTTTCTGCATAATTGCACAGCTTGTAACCCTTGTAACCAATCATGGCTACATCTCTGTAGCAAGCTTTAGGAGCTGAGAAATCGATCCAAGTTTGAATTAGGGCCTGTTTATGTAGCTGCAGACAGTTCTCTTGTCCTTTATGTTCCACGTTTCCTTAATCTTAACCATCACCTAATCCCTAATTACTCTAACCCCAACCTCAATAAACCTAATCTTAACCATCACCTAATCCCTAATTACTCTAACCCCAACCTCAATAAACCTAATCTTAACCATAACCTCATTCCTAATTATTCCAACCCCAACCTCAATAAGCCTAATCTTAACCATAACCTAATCCCTAATTACTCTAACCCCAACCTCAATAAACCTAATCTTAACCATCACCTAATCCCTAATTACTCTAACCCCAACCTCAATAAACCTAATCTTAACCATCACCTAATCCCTAATTACTCTAACCCCAACCTCAATAAACCTAATCTTAACCATAACCTCATTCCTAATTATTCCAACCCCAACCTCAATAAGCCTAATCTTAACCATAACCTAATCCCTAATTACTCTAACCCCAACCTCAATAGACTCATCTCAACGATGACCTTACCCCAATTATTTACCATAACCCAACCCCTAATTACTCTAACCCTAAGCTTAATAAACCTAATTTCAACCCAATTCCCAATTATTCCAACCCCAACCACAATAAACTCCATTTCAACCATAACCCAACTCCCAATTATTCTAACCCTAATCCTAATAAACCTTCCAACTAGAACCTAACCTTCATTTACACTGTCCCCAATCACAATAAATGAAATTTCAATTATAGTTCAGTCCATAATTATATCAACTCTAACCTTAATAAACCTAATTACAACTTCAACCCAATTTCCAAGTACTTTAAATTCAATACACTGAAGCTCTACTACAACCTAATCTTTGATCATCCTAGCCCTGACCCCAAATAAACTGAATTTTAACCGCAATCTAATCACCCATCATCCTAACCCCAATTTAGATTAAAACTAGACTGACTACAACCCACCCTACCTACAATTAATTCAACTTCGACCTCAATAGATATATTTCTAACCCTGACCTACCTTAACCACCTTGACCATAAATTATACAATATAATTGATTGACCTAAAACATAATTTAAAATGGAAACCCCCAAAATCAATCGATATCCTATGTAATATTAATGAAATAAAAAAGGAATAAGGAAAAAAAGGTTATACCACAAGAGGGACACCTGAGGGCGCCACAGTCAACATGAAGTCCTCGAGGATGTTTGGGTATGGATATGGACGTTTGTGTAATATTTTTTGCCACAAGCAAACCAAGAATACACACCGTAGAGAAGTTTAAAGAGCCAAGCGCGCTGAGAACACGACGGTAAACACTTTACAACATGTGTACATAACTAAACATATACTAACACCTAACTACCAGTTTATTAACAATGAATTAATACATCGACTGATAGTGAGTGCATCATGAATTATTGATGAATTAATGATATGTATACATTAACAAATTAATGAGTGACATATGAATAGACTAGGGTTAAATTGGGCCTATTCGGTGCGTACTCTCTCTTAAGCTGGGAAGCCTCGACTTCCCGGCTTGACGGAATCCTAAGGCACCGCTCATTTTTGATCCTCTGCTGC
Source organism: Trichomycterus rosablanca (assembly GCF_030014385.1). NCBI lineage: Eukaryota > Metazoa > Chordata > Actinopteri > Siluriformes > Trichomycteridae > Trichomycterus > Trichomycterus rosablanca. The sequence continues at coordinate 184,911 of NW_026947255.1, forward strand.
CATCTTTTGGAATAGTCATGCCACATCACTTAGTATGATTTCAGGTTTTTCAACAGCTCGTATTCCAAAAAATACCAAACCTTGGCTACCTGATAAGTCAGAAGAATGTCAACCGAACTGTTCACATCTTGTTCAATCGATTCAGGTACTTTACTGTTCTGTTCCTTTATTTTTTATTGTTATTTTTTAACATTACACACACTGCCAATTGCCTGTGTGTGTGTGTGTGTGTGTGTGTGTGTGTGTGTGTGTCTGTGTCTGTGTCTGTGTGTGTGTGTGTGTGTGTGTGTGTCCACGTACTCGGCCCATGAATCTCATTCTGATACCAGGGGTTACCATTCGTGTTCTTGAACGATTATTGCATTTTTGTGCTTATCATATGTTTTGTTTTGTTTTTTTTGTGTGTGTGTTGTGTGTCATAGGTTCGTGGTCTCGTGGATGTGTGGGTCGTGTGCTGCCCACCTCGGCCACGGACGGATCTTCTGCTCCAAGTCTGACTCGGATCATGTCCTGCTGAAATAAATAAATAAAAGGTAGGCAAATAGTTAGACATACACATGGATTGATGGATGCTTTACTGATCCCCAAGGAAATAAAAGTCCCTGTGGTACAATACAACACACATCATTGACATTACAAACCAGCAAAAAGGACATGTTTGAGTTTCAACCAATGGGATTCCAAACATTTGCATACGGCCAATAGGAGAGCAGACATTTGCATACTGCTACCTCCAGCCAATAGGAGAGCAAAGATTAGCATACGTCTCATTTCAATGCCACTAATTTGAATGCCGCCTCTGGTTTTAACTCTTAACCCTATGAGCAAAACCCTAACCACGCCCCCAATCCAAGGCCTAACCCCAAGCTAACCCCAGACTTACTGCAAGGTGGCACCTGCTGTTTAGGTTAGGAACTGCATCTAACCCCAAGCTAACCCCAGACTTACTGAAAGCTGGCACCTGCTGTTTAGGTTAGGAACTGCATCTAACCCCACATGAAATTAAGAAACCCAAATGAAAGGGCACATTTTCTGCATAATTGCACAGCTTGTAACCCTTGTAACCAATCATGGCTACATCTCTGTAGCAAGCTTTAGGAGCTGAGAAATCGATCCAAGTTTGAATTAGGGCCTGTTTATGTAGCTGCAGACAGTTCTCTTGTCCTTTATGTTCCACGTTTCCTTAATTTTAACCATAACCTAATCCCTAATTATTCTAACCCCAACCTCAATAAACCTAATCTTAACCATTACCTAATCCCTAATTATTCTAACCCCAACCTCAATAAACCTAATCTTAACCATTACCTAATCCCTAATTACTCTAACCCCAACCTCAATAAACCTAATCTTAACCATTACCTAATCCCTAATTACTCTAACCCCAACCTCAATAAACCTAATCTTAACCATAACCTCATTCCTAATTATTCCAACCCCAACCTCAATAAGCCTAATCTTAACCATAACCTAATCCCTAATTACTCTAACCCCAACCTCAATAAACCTAATCTTAACCATTACCTAATCCCTAATTACTCTAACCCCAACCTCAATAAACCTAATCTTAACCATAACCTAATCTTAACCATCACCTAATCCCTAATTACTCTAACCCCAACCTCAATAAACCTAATCTTAACCATCACCTAATCCCTAATTACTCTAACCCCAACCTCAATAAACCTAATCTTAACCATAACCTCATTTCTAATTATTCCAACCCCAACCTCAATAAGCCTAATCTTAACCATAACCTAATCCCTAATTATTCTAACCCCAACCTCAATAGACTCATCTCAACGATGACCTTACCCCAATTATTTACCATAACCCAACCCCTAATTACTCTAACCCTAAGCTTAATAAACCTAATTTCAACCCAATTCCCAATTATTCCCGTATCTCGGACGCCTTTAGGACCAGGGTCACGGGGCTCCGATATGTCGCTCGTGCCTACGCGCGGTCCGTCGTACTCTGGTCCGGTGGGCCTACGACATCCGGTTCCCTCGCGGGACCTCCGCACGTCGTCTGGGGCCTGACGACTACTCGCGTACGCGTCGGGGCCCGTGTCTCGGCCGCCTTTCGGACCACGGTGACGGGGCTCCGATATGTCGCTCGTGGCCGGGCCCCCTCCGACGTGCTCGGTTTCGGTGCGCCTACGTCCTACGGTTCCGCCGCGGGACCCCGAAACGTGGTTTTTTGGGCCTACTCGCGTACGCGTCGGGGGCCCGTATCTCGGCCGTCTTTCCACGCGGGACCGCGGGGCTCCGATATGTCGCTGGTAGGTTGGACCTGCACGCCCTGTGCGATTTTGGAGGTCCTACGACGTTTCTTCGAATTTTCCCGATTATTTGACTGAGTGTAGACTAGGGTCAGATCGGCCGCATTCTCTTAATCCGGGAACCTTGCACCATATGGTCGCTGCTTCCCGGCTTAAGGATCTGACCTCTGCAGGGCATGTTCGGAACTGCATCGACATTAAGAAAAGGAAATAAGAAACCCGATGAAACGGCACATTTTCCAGTGTTAGTGCACAGCTTGAAGTTTGTTCTTCTGACCAATCGTTGCTACATCTATGCTGTAGCAGCCTCAAGAGCTGAGAAATCCCATTTTGAATGAATTAAAAGTCAATCGGCGTCTATCCCAGTGGGTTCGGACACCAGCTCTGAATATCCTTCATGAACATAATATCATTGTATGTTGTGTTTGTCTGGATTGAGCTTTTTACATGAAATTATTTACACACTTTATGAACAGATTTTGGAAAGCTCTTTCACTTTGCATTGGAAACACTACATTTCAAGCCGACCACTTCTCCCTGCTCACAGCTGGAAACGCACCGCTCGTTTTTAACCCTCTGCTGCCATCTACTGGACGTTTTCGGTTACAACGTCCTCATGTACTTTTAGAAGTCATACAGCACCAGTTTGTAGGACTTTCAAGGTAGAATGAACCACCTCGTACCCCCCCAACGACACCAGCTATCTTTTTTTGTACCCCCACTGCCTAATTACTTTTACTGGGCTCCAATCTTTAAGTCAGAAGAATGTCAACCGATTTTTGTACCTCATTACAAAACAAACCCCAAGCTAACCCCAGACTTACTGCAAGGTGGCACCTGCTGTTTAGGTTAGGAACTGCATCTAACCCCAAGCTAACCCCAGACTTACTGAAAGCTGGCACCTGCTGTTTAGGTTAGGAACTGCATCTAACCCCAAGCTAACCCCAGACTTACTGAAAGCTGGCACCTGCTGTTTAGGTTAGGAACTGCATCTAACCCCAAGCTAACCCCAGACTTACTGCAAGGTGGCACCTGCTGTTTAGGTTAGGAACTGCATCTAACCCCAAGCTAACCCCAGACTTACTGAAAGCTGGCACCTGCTGTTTAGGTTAGGAACTGCATCTAACCCCACATGAAATTAAGAAACCCAAATGAAAGGGCACATTTTCTGCATAATTGCACAGCTTGTAACCCTTGTAACCAATCATGGCTACATCTCTGTAGCAAGCTTTAGGAGCTGAGAAATCGATCCAAGTTTGAATTAGGGCCTGTTTATGTAGCTGCAGACAGTTCTCTTGTCCTTTATGTTCCACGTTTCCTTAATCTTAACCATCACCTAATCCCTAATTACTCTAACCCCAACCTCAATAAACCTAATCTTAACCATCACCTAATCCCTAATTACTCTAACCCCAACCTCAATAAACCTAATCTTAACCATAACCTCATTCCTAATTATTCCAACCCCAACCTCAATAAGCCTAATCTTAACCATAACCGAATCCCTAATTACTCTAACCCCAACCTCAATAGACTCATCTCAACGATGACCTTACCCCAATTATTTACCATGACCCAACCCCTAATTACTCTAACCCTAAGCTTAATAAACCTAATTTCAACCCAATTCCCAATTATTCCAACCCCAACCACAATAAACTCCATTTCAACCATAACCCAACTCCCAATTATTCTAACCCTAATCCTAATAAACCTTCCAACTAGAACCTAACCTTCATTTACACTGTCCCCAATCACAATAAATGAAATTTCAATTATAGTTCAGTCCATAATTATATCAACTCTAACCTTAATAAACCTAATTACAACTTCAACCCAATTTCCAAGTACTTTAAATTCAATACACTGAAGCTCTACTACAACCTAATCTTTGATCATCCTAGCCCTGACCCCAAATAAACTGAATTTTAACCGCAATCTAATCACCCATCATCCTAACCCCAATTTAGATTAAAACTAGACTGACTACAACCCACCCTACCTACAATTAATTCAACTTCGACCTCAATAGATATATTTCTAACCCTGACCTACCTTAACCACCTTGACCATAAATTATACAATATAATTGATTGACCTAAAACATAATTTAAAATGGAAACCCCCAAAATCAATCGATATCCTATGTAATATTAATGAAATAAAAAAGGAATAAGGAAAAAAAGGTTATACCACAAGAGGGACACCTGAGGGCGCCACAGTCAACATGAAGTCCTCGAGGATGTTTGGGTATGGATATGGACGTTTGTGTAATATTTTTTGCCACAAGCAAACCAAGAATACACACCGTAGAGAAGTTTAAAGAGCCAAGCGCGCTGAGAACACGACGGTAAACACTTTACAACATGTGTACATAACTAAACATATACTAACACCTAACTACCAGTTTATTAACAATGAATTAATACATCGACTGATAGTGAGTGCATCATGAATTATTGATGAATTAATGATATGTATACATTAACAAATTAATGAGTGACATATGAATAGACTAGGGTTAAATTGGGCCTATTCGGTGCGTACTCTCTCTTAAGCTGGGAAGCCTCGACTTCCCGGCTTGACGGAATCCTAAGGCACCGCTCATTTTTGATCCTCTGCTGCCATCTTTTGGAATAGTCATGCCACATCACTTAGTATGATTTCAGGTTTTTCAACAGCTCATATTCCAAAAAATACCAAACCTTGGCTACCTGATAAGTCAGAAGAATGTCAACCGAACTGTTCACATCTTGTTCAATCGATTCAGGTACTTTACTGTTCTGTTCCTTTATTTTTTATTGTTATTTTTTAACATTACACACACTGCCAATTGCCTGTGTGTGTGTGTGTGTGTGTGTGTGTGTGTCTGTGTCTGTGTCTGTGTGTGTGTGTGTGTGTGTGTGTGTCCACGTACTCGGCCCATGAATCTCATTCTGATACCAGGGGTTACCATTCGTGTTCTTGAACGATTATTGCATTTTTGTGCTTATCATATGTTTTGTTTTGTTTTTTTTGTGTGTGTGTTGTGTGTCATAGGTTCGTGGTCTCGTGGATGTGTGGGTCGTGTGCTGCCCACCTCGGCCACGGACGGATCTTCTGCTCCAAGTCTGACTCGGATCATGTCCTGCTGAAATAAATAAATAAAAGGTAGGCAAATAGTTAGACATACACATGGATTGATGGATGCTTTACTGATCCCCAAGGAAATAAAAGTCCCTGTGGTACAATACAACACACATCATTGACATTACAAACCAGCAAAAAGGACATGTTTGAGTTTCAACCAATGGGATTCCAAACATTTGCATACGGCCAATAGGAGAGCAGACATTTGCATACTGCTACCTCCAGCCAATAGGAGAGCAAAGATTAGCATACGTCTCATTTCAATGCCACTAATTTGAATGCCGCCTCTGGTTTTAACTCTTAACCTATGAGCAAAACCCTAACCACGCCCCCAATCCAAGGCCTAACCCCAAGCTAACCCCAGACTTACTGAAAGCTGGCACCTGCTGTTTAGGTTAGGAACTGCATCTAACCCCAAGCTAACCCCAGACTTACTGAAAGCTGGCACCTGCTGTTTAGGTTAGGAACTGCATCTAACCCCAAGCTAACCCCAGACTTACTGAAAGCTGGCACCTGCTGTTTAGGTTAGGAACTGCATCTAACCCCAAGCTAACCCCAGACTTACTGAAAGCTGGCACCTGCTGTTTAGGTTAGGAACTGCATCTAACCCCAAGCTAACCCCAGACTTACTGAAAGCTGGCACCTGCTGTTTAGGTTAGGAACTGCATCTAACCCCACATGAAATTAAGAAACCCAAATGAAAGGGCACATTTTCTGCATAATTGCACAGCTTGTAACCCTTGTAACCAATCATGGCTACATCTCTGTAGCAAGCTTTAGGAGCTGAGAAATCGATCCAAGTTTGAATTAGGGCCTGTTTATGTAGCTGCAGACAGTTCTCTTGTCCTTTATGTTCCACGTTTCCTTAATCTTAACCATCACCTAATCCCTAATTACTCTAACCCCAACCTCAATAAACCTAATCTTAACCATCACCTAATCCCTAATTACTCTAACCCCAACCTCAATAAACCTAATCTTAACCATAACCTCATTCCTAATTATTCCAACCCCAACCTCAATAAGCCTAATCTTAACCATAACCTAATCCCTAATTACTCTAACCCCAACCTCAATAAACCTAATCTTAACCATCACCTAATCCCTAATTACTCTAACCCCAACCTCAATAAACCTAATCTTAACCATCACCTAATCCCTAATTACTCTAACCCCAACCTCAATAAACCTAATCTTAACCATAACCTCATTCCTAATTATTCCAACCCCAACCTCAATAAGCCTAATCTTAACCATAACCTAATCCCTAATTACTCTAACCCCAACCTCAATAGACTCATCTCAACGATGACCTTACCCCAATTATTTACCATAACCCAACCCCTAATTACTCTAACCCTAAGCTTAATAAACCTAATTTCAACCCAATTCCCAATTATTCCAACCCCAACCACAATAAACTCCATTTCAACCATAACCCAACTCCCAATTATTCTAACCCTAATCCTAATAAACCTTCCAACTAGAACCTAACCTTCATTTACACTGTCCCCAATCACAATAAATGAAATTTCAATTATAGTTCAGTCCATAATTATATCAACTCTAACCTTAATAAACCTAATTACAACTTCAACCCAATTTCCAAGTACTTTAAATTCAATACACTGAAGCTCTACTACAACCTAATCTTTGATCATCCTAGCCCTGACCCCAAATAAACTGAATTTTAACCGCAATCTAATCACCCATCATCCTAACCCCAATTTAGATTAAAACTAGACTGACTACAACCCACCCTACCTACAATTAATTCAACTTCGACCTCAATAGATATATTTCTAACCCTGACCTACCTTAACCACCTTGACCATAAATTATACAATATAATTGATTGACCTAAAACATAATTTAAAATGGAAACCCCCAAAATCAATCGATATCCTATGTAATATTAATGAAATAAAAAAGGAATAAGGAAAAAAAGGTTATACCACAAGAGGGACACCTGAGGGCGCCACAGTCAACATGAAGTCCTCGAGGATGTTTGGGTATGGATATGGACGTTTGTGTAATATTTTTTGCCACAAGCAAACCAAGAATACACACCGTAGAGAAGTTTAAAGAGCCAAGCGCGCTGAGAACACGACGGTAAACACTTTACAACATGTGTACATAACTAAACATATACTAACACCTAACTACCAGTTTATTAACAATGAATTAATACATCGACTGATAGTGAGTGCATCATGAATTATTGATGAATTAATGATATGTATACATTAACAAATTAATGAGTGACATATGAATAGACTAGGGTTAAATTGGGCCTATTCGGTGCGTACTCTCTCTTAAGCTGGGAAGCCTCGACTTCCCGGCTTGACGGAATCCTAAGGCACCGCTCATTTTTGATCCTCTGCTGCCATCTTTTGGAATAGTCATGCCACATCACTTAGTATGATTTCAGGTTTTTCAACAGCTCGTATTCCAAAAAATACCAAACCTTGGCTACCTGATAAGTCAGAAGAATGTCAACCGAACTGTTCACATCTTGTTCAATCGATTCAGGTACTTTACTGTTCTGTTCCTTTATTTTTTATTGTTATTTTTTAACATTACACACACTGCCAATTGCCTGTGTGTGTGTGTGTGTGTGTGTGTGTGTGTGTGTGTGTCTGTGTCTGTGTCTGTGTGTGTGTGTGTGTGTGTGTGTGTCCACGTACTCGGCCCATGAATCTCATTCTGATACCAGGGGTTACCATTCGTGTTCTTGAACGATTATTGCATTTTTGTGCTTATCATATGTTTTGTTTTGTTTTTTTTGTGTGTGTGTTGTGTGTCATAGGTTCGTGGTCTCGTGGATGTGTGGGTCGTGTGCTGCCCACCTCGGCCACGGACGGATCTTCTGCTCCAAGTCTGACTCGGATCATGTCTGCTGAAATAAATAAATAAAAGGTAGGCAAATAGTTAGACATACACATGGATTGATGGATGCTTTACTGATCCCCAAGGAAATAAAGTCCCTGTGGTACAATACAACACACATCATTGACATTACAAACCAGCAAAAAGGACATGTTTGAGTTTCAACCAATGGGATTCCAAACATTTGCATACGGCCAATAGGAGAGCAGACATTTGCATACTGCTAACCTCCAGCCAATAGGAGAGCAAAGATTAGCATACGTCTCATTTCAATGCCACTAATTTGAATGCCGCCTCTGGTTTTAACTCTTAACCCTATGAGCAAAACCCTAACCACGCCCCAATCCAAGGCCTAACCCCAAGCTAACCCCAGACTTACTGCAAGGTGGCACCTGCTGTTTAGGTTAGGAACTGCATCTAACCCCAAGCTAACCCCAGACTTACTGAAAGCTGGCACCTGCTGTTTAGGTTAGGAACTGCATCTAACCCCACATGAAATTAAGAAACCCAAATGAAAGGGCACATTTTCTGCATAATTGCACAGCTTGTAACCCTTGTAACCAATCATGGCTACATCTCTGTAGCAAGCTTTAGGAGCTGAGAAATCGATCCAAGTTTGAATTAGGGCCTGTTTATGTAGCTGCAGACAGTTCTCTTGTCCTTTATGTTCCACGTTTCCTTAATTTTAACCATAACCTAATCCCTAATTATTCTAACCCCAACCCTCAATAAACCTAATCTTAACCATTACCTAATCCCTAATTATTCTAACCCCAACCTCAATAAACCTAATCTTAACCATTACCTAATCCCTAATTACTCTAACCCCAACCTCAATAAACCTAATCTTAACCATTACCTAATCCCTAATTACTCTAACCCCAACCTCAATAAACCTATCTTAACCATAACCTCATTCCTAATTATTCCAACCCCAACCTCAATAAGCCTAATCTTAACCATAACCTAATCCCTAATTACTCTAACCCCAACCTCAATAACCTAATCTTAACCATTACCTAATCCCTAATTACTCTAACCCCAACCTCAATAAACCTAATCTTAACCATACCTAATCTTAACCATCACCTAATCCCTAATTACTCTAACCCCAACCTCAATAAACCTTAATCTTAACCATCACCTAATCCCTAATTACTCTAACCCCAACCTCAATAAACCTAATCTTAACCATAACCTCATTTCTAATTATTCCAACCCCAACCTCAATAAGCCTAATCTTAACCATAACCTATCCCTAATTATTCTAACCCCAACCTCAATAGACTCATCTCAACGATGACCTTACCCCAATTATTTACCATAACCCAACCCCTAATTACTCTAACCCTAAGCTTAATAAACCTATTTCAACCCAATTCCCAATTATTCCCGTATCTCGGACGCCTTTAGGACCAGGGTCACGGGGCTCCGATATGTCGCTCGTGCCTACGCGCGGTCCGTCGTACTCTGGTCCGGTGGGCCTACGACATCCGGTTCCTCGCGGGACCTCCGCACGTCGTCTGGGGCCTGACGACTACTCGCGTACGCGTCGGGGCCCGTGTCTCGGCCGCCTTTCGGACCACGGTGACGGGGCTCCGATATGTCGCTCGTGGCCGGGCCCCCTCCGACGTGCTCGGTTTCGGTGCGCCTACGTCCTACGGTTCCGCCGCGGGACCCCGAAACGTGGTTTTTTTGGGCCTACTCGCGTACGCGTCGGGGGCCGTATCTCGGCCGTCTTTCCACGCGGGACCGCGGGGCTCCGATATGTCGCTGGTAGGTTGGACCTGCACGCCCTGTGCGATTTTGGAGGTCCTACGACGTTTCTTCGAATTTTCCCGATTATTTGACTGAGTGTAGACTAGGGTCAGATCGGCCGCATTCTCTTAATCCGGGAACCTTGCACCATATGGTCGCTGCTTCCCGGCTTAAGGATCTGACCTCTGCAGGGCATGTTCGGAACTGCATCGACATTAAGAAAAGGAAATAAGAAACCCGATGAAACGGCACATTTTCCAGTGTTAGTGCACAGCTTGAAGTTTGTTCTTCTGACCAATCGTTGCTACATCTATGCTGTAGCAGCCTCAAGAGCTGAGAAATCCCATTTTGAATGAATTAAAAGTCAATCGGCGTCTATCCCAGTGGGTTCGGACACCAGCTCTGAATATCCTTCATGAACATAATATCATTGTATGTTGTGTTTGTCTGGATTGAGCTTTTTACATGAAATTATTTACACACTTTATGAACAGATTTTGGAAAGCTCTTTCACTTTGCATTGGAAACACTACATTTCAAGCCGACCACTTCTCCCTGCTCACAGCTGGAAACGCACCGCTCGTTTTTAACCCTCTGCTGCCATCTACTGGACGTTTTCGGTTACAACGTCCTCATGTACTTTTAGAAGTCATACAGCACCAGTTTGTAGGACTTTCAAGGTAGAATGAACCACCTCGTACCCCCCCAACGACACCAGCTATCTTTTTTTGTACCCCCACTGCCTAATTACTTTTACTGGGCTCCAATCTTTAAGTCAGAAGAATGTCAACCGATTTTTGTACCTCATTACAAAACAAACCCCAAGCTAACCCCAGACTTACTGCAAGGTGGCACCTGCTGTTTAGGTTAGGAAACTGCATCTAACCCCAAGCTAACCCCAGACTTACTGAAAGCTGGCACCTGCTGTTTAGGTTAGGAACTGCATCTAACCCCAAGCTAACCCCAGACTTACTGAAAGCTGGCACTGCTGTTTAGGTTAGGAACTGCATCTAACCCAAGCTAACCCCAGACTTACTGCAAGGTGGCACCTGCTGTTTAGGTTAGGAACTGCATCTAACCCCAAGCTAACCCCAGACTTACTGAAAGCTGGCACCTGCTGTTTAGGTTAGGAACTGCATCTAACCCCACATGAAATTAAGAAACCCAATGAAAGGGCACATTTTCTGCATAATTGCACAGCTTGTAACCCTTGTAACCAATCATGGCTACATCTCTGTAGCAAGCTTTAGGAGCTGAGAAATCGATCCAAGTTTGAATTAGGGCCTGTTTATGTAGCTGCAGACAGTTCTCTTGTCCTTTATGTCCACGTTTCCTTAATCTTAACCATCACCTAATCCCTAATTACTCTAACCCCAACCTCAATAAACCTAATCTTAACCATCACCTAATCCCTAATTACTCTAACCCCAACCTCAATAAACCTAATCTTTAACCATAACCTCATTCCTAATTATTCCAACCCCAACCTCAATAAGCCTAATCTTAACCATAACCGAATCCCTAATTACTCTAACCCCAACCTCAATAGACTCATCTCAACGATGACCTTACCCCAATTATTTACCATGACCCAACCCCTAATTACTCTAACCTAAGCTTAATAAACCTAATTTCAACCCAATTCCCAATTATTCCAACCCCAACCACAATAAACTCCATTTCAACCATAACCCAACTCCCAATTATTCTAACCCTAATCCTAATAAACCTTCCAACTAGAACCTAACCTTCATTTACACTGTCCCAATCACAATAATGAAATTTCAATTATAGTTCAGTCCATAATTATATCAACTCTAACCTTAATAAACCTAATTACAACTTCAACCCAATTTCCAAGTACTTTAAATTCAATACACTGAAGCTCTACTACAACCTAATCTTTGATCATCCTAGCCCTGACCCCAAATAAACTGATTTTAACCGCAATCTAATCACCATCATCCTAACCCCAATTTAGATTAAACTAGACTGACTACAACCCACCCTACCTACAATTAATTCAACTTCGACCTCAATAGATATATTTCTAACCCTGACCTACCTTAACCACCTTGACCATAAATTATACAATATAATTGATTGACCTAAAACATATTTAAAATGGAAACCCCCAAAATCAATCGATATCCTATGTAATATTAATGAAATAAAAAAGGAATAAGGAAAAAAAGGTTATACCACAAGAGGGACACCTGAGGGCGCCACAGTCAACATGAAGTCCTCGAGGATGTTTGGGTATGGATATGGACGTTTGTGTAATATTTTTTGCACAAGCAAACCAAGAATACACACCGTAGAGAAGTTAAAGAGCCAAGCGCGCTGAGAACACGACGGTAAACACTTTACAACATGTGTACATAACTAAACATATACTAACACCTAACTACCAGTTTATTAACAATGAATTAATACATCGACTGATAGTGAGTGCATCATGAATTATTGATGAATTAATGATATGTATACATTAACAAATTAATTGAGTGACATATGAATAGACTAGGTTAAATTGGGCCTATTCGGTGCGTACTCTCTCTTAAGCTGGGAAGCCTCGACTTCCCGGCTTGACGGAATCCTAAGGCACCGCTCATTTTTGATCCTCTGCTGCCATCTTTTGGAATAGTCATGCCACATCACTTAGTATGATTTCAGGTTTTTCAACAGCTCATATTCCAAAAATATACCAAACCACTTTGGCTACCTGATAAGTCAGAAGAATGTCAACCGAACTGTTCACATCTTGTTCAATCGATTCAGGTACTTTTACTGTTCTGTTCCTTTATTTTTTATTGTTATTTTTTAACATTACACACACTGCCAATTGCCTGTGTGTGTGTGTGTGTGTGTGTGTGTGTGTCTGTGTCTGTGTCTGTGTGTGTGTGTGTGTGTGTGTGTGTCCACGTACTCGGCCCATGAATCTCATTCTGATACCAGGGGTTACCATTCGTGTTCTTGAACGATTATTGCATTTTTGTGCTTATCATATGTTTTGTTTTGTTTTTTTTGTGTGTGTGTTGTGTGTCATAGGTTCGTGGTCTCGTGGATGTGTGGGTCGTGTGCTGCCCACCTCGGCCACGGACGGATCTTCTGCTCCAAGTCTGACTCGGATCATGTCCTGCTGAAATAAATAAATAAAAGGTAGGCAAATAGTTAGACATACACATGGATTGATGGATGCTTTACTGATCCCCAAGGAAATAAAAGTCCCTGTGGTACAATACAACACACATCATTGACATTACAAACCAGCAAAAAGGACATGTTTGAGTTTCAACCAATGGGATTCCAAACATTTGCATACGGCCAATAGAGAGCAGACATTTGCATACTGCTACCTCCAGCCAATAGGAGAGCAAAGATTAGCATACGTCTCATTTCAATGCCACTAATTTGAATGCCGCCTCTGTTTTAACTCTTAACCTATGAGCAAAAACCCTAACCACGCCCCCCAATCCAAGGCCTAACCCCAAGCTAACCCCAGACTTACTGAAAGCTGGCACCTGCTGTTTAGTTAGGAACTGCATCTAACCCCAAGCTAACCCCAGACTTACTGAAAGCTGGCACCTGCTGTTTAGGTTAGGAACTGCATCAACCCCAAGCTAACCCCAGACTTACTGAAAGCTGGCACCTGCTGTTTAGGTTAGGAACTGCATCTAACCCCAAGCTAACCCAGACTTACTGAAAGCTGGCACCTGCTGTTTAGGTTAGGAACTGCATCTAACCCCAAGCTAACCCCAGACTTACTGAAAGCTGGCACCTGCTGTTTAGGTTAGGAACTGCATCTAACCCCACATGAAATTAAGAAACCAAAATGAAAGGGCACATTTTCTGCATAATTGCACAGCTTGTAACCCTTGTAACCAATCATGGCTACATCTCTGTAGCAAGCTTTAGGAGCTGAGAAATCGATCCAAGTTTGAATTAGGGCCTGTTTATGTAGCTGCAGACAGTTCTCTTGTCCTTTATGTTCCACGTTTCCTTAATCTTAACCATCACCTAATCCCTAATTACTCTAACCCCAACCTCAATAAACCTAATCTTAACCATCACCTAATCCCTAATTACTCTAACCCAACCTCAATAAACCTAATCTTAACCATAACCCTCATTCCTAATTATTCCAACCCCAACCTCAATAAGCCTAATCTTAACCATAACCTAATCCCTAATTACTCTAAACCCCAACCTCAATAAACCTAATCTTAACCATCACCTAATCCTAATTACTCTAACCCCAACCTCAATAAACCTAATCTTAACCATCACCTAATCCCTAATTACTCTAACCCCAACCTCAATAAACCTAATCTTAACCATAACCTCATTCCTAATTATTCCAACCCAACCTCAATAAGCCTAATCTTAACCATAACCTAATCCCTAATTACTCTAACCCCAACCTCAATAGACTCATCTCAACGATGACCTTACCCCAATTATTTACCATAACCCAACCCCTAATTACTCTAACCCTAAGCTTAATAAACCTAATTTCAAACCCAATTCCCAATTATTCCAACCCCAACCACAATAAACTCCATTTCAACCATAACCCAACTCCCAATTATTCTAACCCTAATCCTAATAAACCTTCCAACTAGAACCTAACCTTCATTTACACTGTCCCCAATCACAATAAATGAAATTTCAATTATAGTTCAGTCCATAATTATATCAACTCTAACCTTAATAAACCTAATTACAACTTCAACCCAATTTCCAAGTACTTTAAATTCAATACACTGAAGCTCTACTACAACCTAATCTTTGATCATCTAGCCCTGACCCCAAATAAACTGAATTTTAACCGCAATCTAATCACCCATCATCCCTAACCCAATTTAGATTAAAACTAGACTGACTACAACCCACCCTACCTACAATTAATTCAACTTCGACCTCAATAGATATATTTCTAACCCTGACCTACCTTAACCACCTTGACCATAAATTATACAATATAATTGATTGACCTAAAACATAATTTAAAATGGAAACCCCAAAATCAATCGATATCCTATGTAATATTAATGAAATAAAAAAGGAATAAGGAAAAAAAAGGTTATACCACAAGAGGGACACCTGAGGGCGCCACAGTCAACATGAAGTCCTCGAGGATGTTTGGGTATGGATATGGACGTTTGTGTAATATTTTTTGCCACAAGCAAACCAAGAATACACACCGTAGAGAAGTTTAAAGAGCCAAGCGCGCTGAGAACACGACGGTAAACACTTTACAACATGTGTACATAACTAAACATATACTAACACCTAACTACCAGTTTATTAACAATGAATTAATACATCGACTGATAGTGAGTGCATCATGAATTATTGATGAATTAATGATATGTATACATTAACAAATTAATGAGTGACATATGAATAGACTTAGGGTTACAATTGGGCCTATTCGGTGCGTACTCTCTCTTAAGCTGGGAAGCCTCGACTTCCCGGCTTGACGGAATCTAAGGCACCGCTCATTTTTGATCCTCTGCTGCCATCTTTTGGAATAGTCATGCCACATCACTTAGTATGATTTCAGGTTTTTCAACAGCTCGTATTCCAAAAAATACAAACCTGGCTACCTGATAAGTCAGAAGAATGTCAACCGAACTGTTCACATCTTGTTCAATCGATTCAGGTACTTTACTGTTCTGTTCCTTTATTTTTTATTGTTATTTTTTAACATTACACACACTGCCAATTGCCTGTGTGTGTGTGTGTGTGTGTGTGTGTGTGTGTGTGTGTGTGTCTGTGTCTGTGTCTGTGTGTGTGTGTGTGTGTGTGTGTGTCCACGTACTCGGCCCATGAATCTCATTCTGATACCAGGGGTTACCATTCGTGTTCTTGAACGATTATTGCATTTTTGTGCTTATCATATGTTTTGTTTTGTTTTTTTTGTGTGTGTGTTGTGTGTCATAGGTTCGTGGTCTCGTGGATGTGTGGGTCGTGTGCTGCCCACCTCGGCCACGGACGGATCTTCTGCTCCAAGTCTGACTCGGATCATGTCCTGCTGAAATAAATAATAAAAGGTAGGCAAATAGTTAGACATACACATGGATTGATGGATACAACACGCGAGACAGATGGAAATAAAAGTCCCTGTGGTACAATACAACACACATCATTGACATTACAAACCAGCAAAAAGGACATGTTTGAGTTTCAACCAATGGGATTCCAAACATTTGCATACGGCCAATAGGAGAGCAGACATTTGCATACTGCTACCTCCAGCCAATAGGAGAGCAAAGATTAGCATACGTCTCATTTCAATGCCACTAATTTGAATGCCGCCTCTGGTTTTAACTCTTAACCTATGAGCAAAAACCCTAACCACGCCCCCAATCCAAGGCCTAACCCCAAGCTAACCCCAGACTTACTGAAAGCTGGCACCTGCTGTTTAGGTTAGGAACTGCATCTAACCCCAAGCTAACCCCAGACTTACTGAAAGCTGGCACCTGCTGTTTAGGTTAGGAACTGCATCTAACCCCAAGCTAACCCCAGACTTACTGAAAGCTGGCACCTGCTGTTTAGGTTAGGAACTGCATCTAACCCCAAGCTAACCCCAGACTTACTGAAAGCTGGCACCTGCTGTTTAGGTTAGGAACTGCATCTAACCCCAAGCTAACCCCAGACTTACTGAAAGCTGGCACCTGCTGTTTAGGTTAGGAACTGCATCTAACCCCACATGAAATTAAGAAACCCAAATGAAAGGGCACATTTTCTGCATAATTGCACAGCTTGTAACCCTTGTAACCAATCATGGCTACATCTCTGTAGCAAGCTTTAGGAGCTGAGAAATCGATCCAAGTTTGAATTAGGGCCTGTTTATGTAGCTGCAGACAGTTCTCTTGTCCTTTATGTTCCACGTTTCCTTAATCTTAACCATCACCTAATCCCTAATTACTCTAACCCCAACCTCAATAAACCTAATCTTAACCATCACCTAATCCCTAATTACTCTAACCCCAACCTCAATAAACCTAATCTTAACCATAACCTCATTCCTAATTATTCCAACCCCAACCTCAATAAGCCTAATCTTAACCATAACCTAATCCCTAATTACTCTAACCCCAACCTCAATAAACCTAATCTTAACCATCACCTAATCCCTAATTACTCTAACCCCAACCTCAATAAACCTAATCTTAACCATCACCTAATCCCTAATTACTCTAACCCCAACCTCAATAAACCTAATCTTAACCATAACCTCATTCCTAATTATTCCAACCCCAACCTCAATAAGCCTAATCTTAACCATAACCTAATCCCTAATTACTCTAACCCCAACCTCAATAGACTCATCTCAACGATGACCTTACCCCAATTATTTACCATAACCCAACCCCTAATTACTCTAACCCTAAGCTTAATAAACCTAATTTCAACCCAATTCCCAATTATTCCAACCCCAACCACAATAAACTCCATTTCAACCATAACCCAACTCCCAATTATTCTAACCCTAATCCTAATAAACCTTCCAACTAGAACCTAACCTTCATTTACACTGTCCCCAATCACAATAAATGAAATTTCAATTATAGTTCAGTCCATAATTATATCAACTCTAACCTTAATAAACCTAATTACAACTTCAACCCAATTTCCAAGTACTTTAAATTCAATACACTGAAGCTCTACTACAACCTAATCTTTGATCATCCTAGCCCTGACCCCAAATAAACTGAATTTTAACCGCAATCTAATCACCCATCATCCTAACCCCAATTTAGATTAAAACTAGACTGACTACAACCCACCCTACCTACAATTAATTCAACTTCGACCTCAATAGATATATTTCTAACCCTGACCTACCTTAACCACCTTGACCATAAATTATACAATATAATTGATTGACCTAAAACATAATTTAAAATGGAAACCCCCAAAATAAATCGATATCCTATGTAATATTAATGAAATAAAAAAGGAATAAGGAAAAAAAGGTTATACCACAAGAGGGACACCTGAGGGCGCCACAGTCAACATGAAGTCCTCGAGGATGTTTGGGTATGGATATGGACGTTTGTGTAATATTTTTTGCCACAAGCAAACCAAGAATACACACCGTAGAGAAGTTTAAAGAGCCAAGCGCGCTGAGAACACGACGGTAAACACTTTACAACATGTGTACATAACTAAACATATACTAACACCTAACTACCAGTTTATTAACAATGAATTAATACATCGACTGATAGTGAGTGCATCATGAATTATTGATGAATTAATGATATGTATACATTAACAAATTAATGAGTGACATATGAATAGACTAGGGTTAAATTGGGCCTATTCGGTGCGTACTCTCTCTTAAGCTGGGAAGCCTCGACTTCCCGGCTTGACGGAATCCTAAGGCACCGCTCATTTTTGATCCTCTGCTGCCATCTTTTGGAATAGTCATGCCACATCACTTAGTATGATTTCAGGTTTTTCAACAGCTCGTATTCCAAAAAATACCAAACCTTGGCTACCTGATAAGTCAGAAGAATGTCAACCGAACTGTTCACATCTTGTTCAATCGATTCAGGTACTTTACTGTTCTGTTCCTTTATTTTTTATTGTTATTTTTTAACATTACACACACTGCCAATTGCCTGTGTGTGTGTGTGTGTGTGTGTGTGTGTGTGTGTGTGTGTGTCTGTGTCTGTGTCTGTGTGTGTGTGTGTGTGTGTGTGTGTCCACGTACTCGGCCCATGAATCTCATTCTGATACCAGGGGTTACCATTCGTGTTCTTGAACGATTATTGCATTTTTGTGCTTATCATATGTTTTGTTTTGTTTTTTTTGTGTGTGTGTTGTGTGTCATAGGTTCGTGGTCTCGTGGATGTGTGGGTCGTGTGCTGCCCACCTCGGCCACGGACGGATCTTCTGCTCCAAGTCTGACTCGGATCATGTCCTGCTGAAATAAATAAATAAAAGGTAGGCAAATAGTTAGACATACACATGGATTGATGGATGCTTTACTGATCCCCAAGGAAATAAAAGTCCCTGTGGTACAATACAACACACATCATTGACATTACAAACCAGCAAAAAGGACATGTTTGAGTTTCAACCAATGGGATTCCAAACATTTGCATACGGCCAATAGGAGAGCAGACATTTGCATACTGCTACCTCCAGCCAATAGGAGAGCAAAGATTAGCATACGTCTCATTTCAATGCCACTAATTTGAATGCCGCCTCTGGTTTTAACTCTTAACCTAACCCTAACCCTAACCCTAACCCTAACCCTAACCCTAACCCTAACCCTAACCCTAACCCTAACCCTAACCCTAACCCTAACCCTAACCCTAACCCTAACCCTAACCCTAACCCTAACCCTAATCTTAACCATAACCTAATCCCTAATTACTCTAACCCCAACCTCAATAAACCTAATCTTAACCATCACCTAATCCCTAATTACTCTAACCCCAACCTCAATAAACCTAATCTTAACCATCACCTAATCCCTAATTACTCTAACCCCAACCTCAATAAACCTAATCTTAACCATAACCTCATTCCTAATTATTCCAACCCCAACCTCAATAAGCCTAATCTTAACCATAACCTAATCCCTAATTACTCTAACCCCAACCTCAATAGACTCATCTCAACGATGACCTTACCCCAATTATTTACCATAACCCAACCCCTAATTACTCTAACCCTAAGCTTAATAAACCTAATTTCAACCCAATTCCCAATTATTCCAACCCCAACCACAATAAACTCCATTTCAACCATAACCCAACTCCCAATTATTCTAACCCTAATCCTAATAAACCTTCCAACTAGAACCTAACCTTCATTTACACTGTCCCCAATCACAATAAATGAAATTTCAATTATAGTTCAGTCCATAATTATATCAACTCTAACCTTAATAAACCTAATTACAACTTCAACCCAATTTCCAAGTACTTTAAATTCAATACACTGAAGCTCTACTACAACCTAATCTTTGATCATCCTAGCCCTGACCCCAAATAAACTGAATTTTAACCGCAATCTAATCACCCATCATCCTAACCCCAATTTAGATTAAAACTAGACTGACTACAACCCACCCTACCTACAATTAATTCAACTTCGACCTCAATAGATATATTTCTAACCCTGACCTACCTTAACCACCTTGACCATAAATTATACAATATAATTGATTGACCTAAAACATAATTTAAAATGGAAACCCCCAAAATAAATCGATATCCTATGTAATATTAATGAAATAAAAAAGGAATAAGGAAAAAAAGGTTATACCACAAGAGGGACACCTGAGGGCGCCACAGTCAACATGAAGTCCTCGAGGATGTTTGGGTATGGATATGGACGTTTGTGTAATATTTTTTGCCACAAGCAAACCAAGAATACACACCG
The DNA here is from genome assembly GCF_030014385.1 of Trichomycterus rosablanca. Lineage (NCBI taxonomy): Eukaryota > Metazoa > Chordata > Actinopteri > Siluriformes > Trichomycteridae > Trichomycterus > Trichomycterus rosablanca. The sequence continues at coordinate 205,384 of NW_026947255.1, forward strand.
TAGAGAAGTTTAAAGAGCCAAGCGCGCTGAGAACACGACGGTAAACACTTTACAACATGTGTACATAACTAAACATATACTAACACCTAACTACCAGTTTATTAACAATGAATTAATACATCGACTGATAGTGAGTGCATCATGAATTATTGATGAATTAATGATATGTATACATTAACAAATTAATGAGTGACATATGAATAGACTAGGGTTAAATTGGGCCTATTCGGTGCGTACTCTCTCTTAAGCTGGGAAGCCTCGACTTCCCGGCTTGACGGAATCCTAAGGCACCGCTCATTTTTGATCCTCTGCTGCCATCTTTTGGAATAGTCATGCCACATCACTTAGTATGATTTCAGGTTTTTCAACAGCTCGTATTCCAAAAAATACCAAACCTTGGCTACCTGATAAGTCAGAAGAATGTCAACCGAACTGTTCACATCTTGTTCAATCGATTCAGGTACTTTACTGTTCTGTTCCTTTATTTTTTATTGTTATTTTTTAACATTACACACACTGCCAATTGCCTGTGTGTGTGTGTGTGTGTGTGTGTGTGTGTGTGTGTCTGTGTCTGTGTCTGTGTGTGTGTGTGTGTGTGTGTGTGTCCACGTACTCGGCCCATGAATCTCATTCTGATACCAGGGGTTACCATTCGTGTTCTTGAACGATTATTGCATTTTTGTGCTTATCATATGTTTTGTTTTGTTTTTTTTGTGTGTGTGTTGTGTGTCATAGGTTCGTGGTCTCGTGGATGTGTGGGTCGTGTGCTGCCCACCTCGGCCACGGACGGATCTTCTGCTCCAAGTCTGACTCGGATCATGTCCTGCTGAAATAAATAAATAAAAGGTAGGCAAATAGTTAGACATACACATGGATTGATGGATGCTTTACTGATCCCCAAGGAAATAAAAGTCCCTGTGGTACAATACAACACACATCATTGACATTACAAACCAGCAAAAAGGACATGTTTGAGTTTCAACCAATGGGATTCCAAACATTTGCATACGGCCAATAGGAGAGCAGACATTTGCATACTGCTACCTCCAGCCAATAGGAGAGCAAAGATTAGCATACGTCTCATTTCAATGCCACTAATTTGAATGCCGCCTCTGGTTTTAACTCTTAACCTAACCCTAACCCTAACCCTAACCCTAACCCTAACCCTAAACCTAAACCTAATCTTAACCATCACCTAATCCCTAATTACTCTAACCCCAACCTCAATAAACCTAATCTTAACCATAACCTCATTCCTAATTATTCCAACCCCAACCTCAATAAGCCTAATCTTAACCATAACCTAATCCCTAATTACTCTAACCCCAACCTCAATAAACCTAATCTTAACCATCACCTAATCCCTAATTACTCTAACCCCAACCTCAATAAACCTAATCTTAACCATCACCTAATCCCTAATTACTCTAACCCCAACCTCAATAAACCTAATCTTAACCATAACCTAATCCCTAATTACTCTAACCCCAACCTCAATAGACTCATCTCAACGATGACCTTACCCCAATTATTTACCATAACCCAACCCCTAATTACTCTAACCCTAAGCTTAATAAACCTAATTTCAACCCAATTCCCAATTATTCCAACCCCAACCACAATAAACTCCATTTCAACCATAACCCAACTCCCAATTATTCTAACCCTAATCCTAATAAACCTTCCAACTAGAACCTAACCTTCATTTACACTGTCCCCAATCACAATAAATGAAATTTCAATTATAGTTCAGTCCATAATTATATCAACTCTAACCTTAATAAACCTAATTACAACTTCAACCCAATTTCCAAGTACTTTAAATTCAATACACTGAAGCTCTACTACAACCTAATCTTTGATCATCCTAGCCCTGACCCCAAATAAACTGAATTTTAACCGCAATCTAATCACCCATCATCCTAACCCCAATTTAGATTAAAACTAGACTGACTACAACCCACCCTACCTACAATTAATTCAACTTCGACCTCAATAGATATATTTCTAACCCTGACCTACCTTAACCACCTTGACCATAAATTATACAATATAATTGATTGACCTAAAACATAATTTAAAATGGAAACCCCCAAAATAAATCGATATCCTATGTAATATTAATGAAATAAAAAAGGAATAAGGAAAAAAAGGTTATACCACAAGAGGGACACCTGAGGGCGCCACAGTCAACATGAAGTCCTCGAGGATGTTTGGGTATGGATATGGACGTTTGTGTAATATTTTTTGCCACAAGCAAACCAAGAATACACACCGTAGAGAAGTTTAAAGAGCCAAGCGCGCTGAGAACACGACGGTAAACACTTTACAACATGTGTACATAACTAAACATATACTAACACCTAACTACCAGTTTATTAACAATGAATTAATACATCGACTGATAGTGAGTGCATCATGAATTATTGATGAATTAATGATATGTATACATTAACAAATTAATGAGTGACATATGAATAGACTAGGGTTAAATTGGGCCTATTCGGTGCGTACTCTCTCTTAAGCTGGGAAGCCTCGACTTCCCGGCTTGACGGAATCCTAAGGCACCGCTCATTTTTGATCCTCTGCTGCCATCTTTTGGAATAGTCATGCCACATCACTTAGTATGATTTCAGGTTTTTCAACAGCTCGTATTCCAAAAAATACCAAACCTTGGCTACCTGATAAGTCAGAAGAATGTCAACCGAACTGTTCACATCTTGTTCAATCGATTCAGGTACTTTACTGTTCTGTTCCTTTATTTTTTATTGTTATTTTTTAACATTACACACACTGCCAATTGCCTGTGTGTGTGTGTGTGTGTGTGTGTGTGTGTGTCTGTGTCTGTGTCTGTGTGTGTGTGTGTGTGTGTGTGTGTCCACGTACTCGGCCCATGAATCTCATTCTGATACCAGGGGTTACCATTCGTGTTCTTGAACGATTATTGCATTTTTGTGCTTATCATATGTTTTGTTTTGTTTTTTTTGTGTGTGTGTTGTGTGTCATAGGTTCGTGGTCTCGTGGATGTGTGGGTCGTGTGCTGCCCACCTCGGCCACGGACGGATCTTCTGCTCCAAGTCTGACTCGGATCATGTCCTGCTGAAATAAATAAATAAAAGGTAGGCAAATAGTTAGACATACACATGGATTGATGGATGCTTTACTGATCCCCAAGGAAATAAAAGTCCCTGTGGTACAATACAACACACATCATTGACATTACAAACCAGCAAAAAGGACATGTTTGAGTTTCAACCAATGGGATTCCAAACATTTGCATACGGCCAATAGGAGAGCAGACATTTGCATACTGCTACCTCCAGCCAATAGGAGAGCAAAGATTAGCATACGTCTCATTTCAATGCCACTAATTTGAATGCCGCCTCTGGTTTTAACTCTTAACCTAACCTAACTAACCCTAACCCTAACCCTAACCCTAACCCTAACCCTAACCCTAACCCTAACCCTAGTTAGACATACACATGGATTGATGGATGCTTTACTGATCCCCAAGGAAATAAAAGTCCCTGTGGTACAATACAACACACATCATTGACATTACAAACCAGCAAAAAGGACATGTTTGAGTTTCAACCAATGGGATTCCAAACATTTGCATACGGCCAATAGGAGAGCAGACATTTGCATACTGCTACCTCCAGCCAATAGGAGAGCAAAGATTAGCATACGTCTCATTTCAATGCCACTAATTTGAATGCCGCCTCTGGTTTTAACTCTTAACCTATGAGCAAAACCCTAACCACGCCCCCAATCCAAGGCCTAACCCCAAGCTAACCCCAGACTTACTGAAAGCTGGCACCTGCTGTTTAGGTTAGGAACTGCATCTAACCCCAAGCTAACCCCAGACTTACTGAAAGCTGGCACCTGCTGTTTAGGTTAGGAACTGCATCTAACCCCAAGCTAACCCCAGACTTACTGAAAGCTGGCACCTGCTGTTTAGGTTAGGAACTGCATCTAACCCCAAGCTAACCCCAGACTTACTGAAAGCTGGCACCTGCTGTTTAGGTTAGGAACTGCATCTAACCCCAAGCTAACCCCAGACTTACTGAAAGCTGGCACCTGCTGTTTAGGTTAGGAACTGCATCTAACCCCACATGAAATTAAGAAACCCAAATGAAAGGGCACATTTTCTGCATAATTGCACAGCTTGTAACCCTTGTAACCAATCATGGCTACATCTCTGTAGCAAGCTTTAGGAGCTGAGAAATCGATCCAAGTTTGAATTAGGGCCTGTTTATGTAGCTGCAGACAGTTCTCTTGTCCTTTATGTTCCACGTTTCCTTAATCTTAACCATCACCTAATCCCTAATTACTCTAACCCCAACCTCAATAAACCTAATCTTAACCATCACCTAATCCCTAATTACTCTAACCCCAACCTCAATAAACCTAATCTTAACCATAACCTCATTCCTAATTATTCCAACCCCAACCTCAATAAGCCTAATCTTAACCATAACCTAATCCCTAATTACTCTAACCCCAACCTCAATAAACCTAATCTTAACCATCACCTAATCCCTAATTACTCTAACCCCAACCTCAATAAACCTAATCTTAACCATCACCTAATCCCTAATTACTCTAACCCCAACCTCAATAAACCTAATCTTAACCATAACCTCATTCCTAATTATTCCAACCCCAACCTCAATAAGCCTAATCTTAACCATAACCTAATCCCTAATTACTCTAACCCCAACCTCAATAGACTCATCTCAACGATGACCTTACCCCAATTATTTACCATAACCCAACCCCTAATTACTCTAACCCTAAGCTTAATAAACCTAATTTCAACCCAATTCCCAATTATTCCAACCCCAACCACAATAAACTCCATTTCAACCATAACCCAACTCCCAATTATTCTAACCCTAATCCTAATAAACCTTCCAACTAGAACCTAACCTTCATTTACACTGTCCCCAATCACAATAAATGAAATTTCAATTATAGTTCAGTCCATAATTATATCAACTCTAACCTTAATAAACCTAATTACAACTTCAACCCAATTTCCAAGTACTTTAAATTCAATACACTGAAGCTCTACTACAACCTAATCTTTGATCATCCTAGCCCTGACCCCAAATAAACTGAATTTTAACCGCAATCTAATCACCCATCATCCTAACCCCAATTTAGATTAAAACTAGACTGACTACAACCCACCCTACCTACAATTAATTCAACTTCGACCTCAATAGATATATTTCTAACCCTGACCTACCTTAACCACCTTGACCATAAATTATACAATATAATTGATTGACCTAAAACATAATTTAAAATGGAAACCCCCAAAATAAATCGATATCCTATGTAATATTAATGAAATAAAAAAGGAATAAGGAAAAAAAGGTTATACCACAAGAGGGACACCTGAGGGCGCCACAGTCAACATGAAGTCCTCGAGGATGTTTGGGTATGGATATGGACGTTTGTGTAATATTTTTTGCCACAAGCAAACCAAGAATACACACCGTAGAGAAGTTTAAAGAGCCAAGCGCGCTGAGAACACGACGGTAAACACTTTACAACATGTGTACATAACTAAACATATACTAACACCTAACTACCAGTTTATTAACAATGAATTAATACATCGACTGATAGTGAGTGCATCATGAATTATTGATGAATTAATGATATGTATACATTAACAAATTAATGAGTGACATATGAATAGACTAGGGTTAAATTGGGCCTATTCGGTGCGTACTCTCTCTTAAGCTGGGAAGCCTCGACTTCCCGGCTTGACGGAATCCTAAGGCACCGCTCATTTTTGATCCTCTGCTGCCATCTTTTGGAATAGTCATGCCACATCACTTAGTATGATTTCAGGTTTTTCAACAGCTCGTATTCCAAAAAATACCAAACCTTGGCTACCTGATAAGTCAGAAGAATGTCAACCGAACTGTTCACATCTTGTTCAATCGATTCAGGTACTTTACTGTTCTGTTCCTTTATTTTTTATTGTTATTTTTTAACATTACACACACTGCCAATTGCCTGTGTGTGTGTGTGTGTGTGTGTGTGTGTGTGTGTGTGTGTGTCTGTGTCTGTGTCTGTGTGTGTGTGTGTGTGTGTGTGTGTCCACGTACTCGGCCCATGAATCTCATTCTGATACCAGGGGTTACCATTCGTGTTCTTGAACGATTATTGCATTTTTGTGCTTATCATATGTTTTGTTTTGTTTTTTTTGTGTGTGTGTTGTGTGTCATAGGTTCGTGGTCTCGTGGATGTGTGGGTCGTGTGCTGCCCACCTCGGCCACGGACGGATCTTCTGCTCCAAGTCTGACTCGGATCATGTCCTGCTGAAATAAATAAATAAAAGGTAGGCAAATAGTTAGACATACACATGGATTGATGGATGCTTTACTGATCCCCAAGGAAATAAAAGTCCCTGTGGTACAATACAACACACATCATTGACATTACAAACCAGCAAAAAGGACATGTTTGAGTTTCAACCAATGGGATTCCAAACATTTGCATACGGCCAATAGGAGAGCAGACATTTGCATACTGCTACCTCCAGCCAATAGGAGAGCAAAGATTAGCATACGTCTCATTTCAATGCCACTAATTTGAATGCCGCCTCTGGTTTTAACTCTTAACCTAACCCTAACCCTAACCCTAACCCTAACCCTAACCCTAACCCTAACCCTAACCCTAACCCTTAACCCTAACCCTAACCCTAACCCTAACCCTAACCCTAACCCTAACCCTAACCCTAACCCTAACCCTAATCTTAACCATAACCTAATCCCTAATTACTCTAACCCCAACCTCAATAAACCTAATCTTAACCATCACCTAATCCCTAATTACTCTAACCCCAACCTCAATAAACCTAATCTTAACCATCACCTAATCCCTAATTACTCTAACCCCAACCTCAATAAACCTAATCTTAACCATAACCTCATTCCTAATTATTCCAACCCCAACCTCAATAAGCCTAATCTTAACCATAACCTAATCCCTAATTACTCTAACCCCAACCTCAATAGACTCATCTCAACGATGACCTTACCCCAATTATTTACCATAACCCAACCCCTAATTACTCTAACCCTAAGCTTAATAAACCTAATTTCAACCCAATTCCCAATTATTCCAACCCCAACCACAATAAACTCCATTTCAACCATAACCCAACTCCCAATTATTCTAACCCTAATCCTAATAAACCTTCCAACTAGAACCTAACCTTCATTTACACTGTCCCCAATCACAATAAATGAAATTTCAATTATAGTTCAGTCCATAATTATATCAACTCTAACCTTAATAAACCTAATTACAACTTCAACCCAATTTCCAAGTACTTTAAATTCAATACACTGAAGCTCTACTACAACCTAATCTTTGATCATCCTAGCCCTGACCCCAAATAAACTGAATTTTAACCGCAATCTAATCACCCATCATCCTAACCCCAATTTAGATTAAAACTAGACTGACTACAACCCACCCTACCTACAATTAATTCAACTTCGACCTCAATAGATATATTTCTAACCCTGACCTACCTTAACCACCTTGACCATAAATTATACAATATAATTGATTGACCTAAAACATAATTTAAAATGGAAACCCCCAAAATAAATCGATATCCTATGTAATATTAATGAAATAAAAAAGGAATAAGGAAAAAAAGGTTATACCACAAGAGGGACACCTGAGGGCGCCACAGTCAACATGAAGTCCTCGAGGATGTTTGGGTATGGATATGGACGTTTGTGTAATATTTTTTGCCACAAGCAAACCAAGAATACACACCGTAGAGAAGTTTAAAGAGCCAAGCGCGCTGAGAACACGACGGTAAACACTTTACAACATGTGTACATAACTAAACATATACTAACACCTAACTACCAGTTTATTAACAATGAATTAATACATCGACTGATAGTGAGTGCATCATGAATTATTGATGAATTAATGATATGTATACATTAACAAATTAATGAGTGACATATGAATAGACTAGGGTTAAATTGGGCCTATTCGGTGCGTACTCTCTCTTAAGCTGGGAAGCCTCGACTTCCCGGCTTGACGGAATCCTAAGGCACCGCTCATTTTTGATCCTCTGCTGCCATCTTTTGGAATAGTCATGCCACATCACTTAGTATGATTTCAGGTTTTTCAACAGCTCGTATTCCAAAAAATACCAAACCTTGGCTACCTGATAAGTCAGAAGAATGTCAACCGAACTGTTCACATCTTGTTCAATCGATTCAGGTACTTTACTGTTCTGTTCCTTTATTTTTTATTGTTATTTTTTAACATTACACACACTGCCAATTGCCTGTGTGTGTGTGTGTGTGTGTGTGTGTGTGTGTGTGTCTGTGTCTGTGTCTGTGTGTGTGTGTGTGTGTGTGTGTGTCCACGTACTCGGCCCATGAATCTCATTCTGATACCAGGGGTTACCATTCGTGTTCTTGAACGATTATTGCATTTTTGTGCTTATCATATGTTTTGTTTTGTTTTTTTTGTGTGTGTGTTGTGTGTCATAGGTTCGTGGTCTCGTGGATGTGTGGGTCGTGTGCTGCCCACCTCGGCCACGGACGGATCTTCTGCTCCAAGTCTGACTCGGATCATGTCCTGCTGAAATAAATAAATAAAAGGTAGGCAAATAGTTAGACATACACATGGATTGATGGATGCTTTACTGATCCCCAAGGAAATAAAAGTCCCTGTGGTACAATACAACACACATCATTGACATTACAAACCAGCAAAAAGGACATGTTTGAGTTTCAACCAATGGGATTCCAAACATTTGCATACGGCCAATAGGAGAGCAGACATTTGCATACTGCTACCTCCAGCCAATAGGAGAGCAAAGATTAGCATACGTCTCATTTCAATGCCACTAATTTGAATGCCGCCTCTGGTTTTAACTCTTAACCTAACCCTAACCCTAACCCTAACCCTAACCCTAACCCTAAACCTAAACCTAATCTTAACCATCACCTAATCCCTAATTACTCTAACCCCAACCTCAATAAACCTAATCTTAACCATAACCTCATTCCTAATTATTCCAACCCCAACCTCAATAAGCCTAATCTTAACCATAACCTAATCCCTAATTACTCTAACCCCAACCTCAATAAACCTAATCTTAACCATCACCTAATCCCTAATTACTCTAACCCCAACCTCAATAAACCTAATCTTAACCATCACCTAATCCCTAATTACTCTAACCCCAACCTCAATAAACCTAATCTTAACCATAACCTAATCCCTAATTACTCTAACCCCAACCTCAATAGACTCATCTCAACGATGACCTTACCCCAATTATTTACCATAACCCAACCCCTAATTACTCTAACCCTAAGCTTAATAAACCTAATTTCAACCCAATTCCCAATTATTCCAACCCCAACCACAATAAACTCCATTTCAACCATAACCCAACTCCCAATTATTCTAACCCTAATCCTAATAAACCTTCCAACTAGAACCTAACCTTCATTTACACTGTCCCCAATCACAATAAATGAAATTTCAATTATAGTTCAGTCCATAATTATATCAACTCTAACCTTAATAAACCTAATTACAACTTCAACCCAATTTCCAAGTACTTTAAATTCAATACACTGAAGCTCTACTACAACCTAATCTTTGATCATCCTAGCCCTGACCCCAAATAAACTGAATTTTAACCGCAATCTAATCACCCATCATCCTAACCCCAATTTAGATTAAAACTAGACTGACTACAACCCACCCTACCTACAATTAATTCAACTTCGACCTCAATAGATATATTTCTAACCCTGACCTACCTTAACCACCTTGACCATAAATTATACAATATAATTGATTGACCTAAAACATAATTTAAAATGGAAACCCCCAAAATAAATCGATATCCTATGTAATATTAATGAAATAAAAAAGGAATAAGGAAAAAAAGGTTATACCACAAGAGGGACACCTGAGGGCGCCACAGTCAACATGAAGTCCTCGAGGATGTTTGGGTATGGATATGGACGTTTGTGTAATATTTTTTGCCACAAGCAAACCAAGAATACACACCGTAGAGAAGTTTAAAGAGCCAAGCGCGCTGAGAACACGACGGTAAACACTTTACAACATGTGTACATAACTAAACATATACTAACACCTAACTACCAGTTTATTAACAATGAATTAATACATCGACTGATAGTGAGTGCATCATGAATTATTGATGAATTAATGATATGTATACATTAACAAATTAATGAGTGACATATGAATAGACTAGGGTTAAATTGGGCCTATTCGGTGCGTACTCTCTCTTAAGCTGGGAAGCCTCGACTTCCCGGCTTGACGGAATCCTAAGGCACCGCTCATTTTTGATCCTCTGCTGCCATCTTTTGGAATAGTCATGCCACATCACTTAGTATGATTTCAGGTTTTTCAACAGCTCGTATTCCAAAAAATACCAAACCTTGGCTACCTGATAAGTCAGAAGAATGTCAACCGAACTGTTCACATCTTGTTCAATCGATTCAGGTACTTTACTGTTCTGTTCCTTTATTTTTTATTGTTATTTTTTAACATTACACACACTGCCAATTGCCTGTGTGTGTGTGTGTGTGTGTGTGTGTGTGTGTCTGTGTCTGTGTCTGTGTGTGTGTGTGTGTGTGTGTGTGTCCACGTACTCGGCCCATGAATCTCATTCTGATACCAGGGGTTACCATTCGTGTTCTTGAACGATTATTGCATTTTTGTGCTTATCATATGTTTTGTTTTGTTTTTTTTGTGTGTGTGTTGTGTGTCATAGGTTCGTGGTCTCGTGGATGTGTGGGTCGTGTGCTGCCCACCTCGGCCACGGACGGATCTTCTGCTCCAAGTCTGACTCGGATCATGTCCTGCTGAAATAAATAAATAAAAGGTAGGCAAATAGTTAGACATACACATGGATTGATGGATGCTTTACTGATCCCCAAGGAAATAAAAGTCCCTGTGGTACAATACAACACACATCATTGACATTACAAACCAGCAAAAAGGACATGTTTGAGTTTCAACCAATGGGATTCCAAACATTTGCATACGGCCAATAGGAGAGCAGACATTTGCATACTGCTACCTCCAGCCAATAGGAGAGCAAAGATTAGCATACGTCTCATTTCAATGCCACTAATTTGAATGCCGCCTCTGGTTTTAACTCTTAACCTAACCCTAACCCTAACCCTAACCCTAACCCTAACCCTAACCCTAACCCTAACCCTAACCCTAGTTAGACATACACATGGATTGATGGATGCTTTACTGATCCCCAAGGAAATAAAAGTCCCTGTGGTACAATACAACACACATCATTGACATTACAAACCAGCAAAAAGGACATGTTTGAGTTTCAACCAATGGGATTCCAAACATTTGCATACGGCCAATAGGAGAGCAGACATTTGCATACTGCTACCTCCAGCCAATAGGAGAGCAAAGATTAGCATACGTCTCATTTCAATGCCACTAATTTGAATGCCGCCTCTGGTTTTAACTCTTAACCTATGAGCAAAACCCTAACCACGCCCCCAATCCAAGGCCTAACCCCAAGCTAACCCCAGACTTACTGAAAGCTGGCACCTGCTGTTTAGGTTAGGAACTGCATCTAACCCCAAGCTAACCCCAGACTTACTGAAAGCTGGCACCTGCTGTTTAGGTTAGGAACTGCATCTAACCCCAAGCTAACCCCAGACTTACTGAAAGCTGGCACCTGCTGTTTAGGTTAGGAACTGCATCTAACCCCAAGCTAACCCCAGACTTACTGAAAGCTGGCACCTGCTGTTTAGGTTAGGAACTGCATCTAACCCCAAGCTAACCCCAGACTTACTGAAAGCTGGCACCTGCTGTTTAGGTTAGGAACTGCATCTAACCCCACATGAAATTAAGAAACCCAAATGAAAGGGCACATTTTCTGCATAATTGCACAGCTTGTAACCCTTGTAACCAATCATGGCTACATCTCTGTAGCAAGCTTTAGGAGCTGAGAAATCGATCCAAGTTTGAATTAGGGCCTGTTTATGTAGCTGCAGACAGTTCTCTTGTCCTTTATGTTCCACGTTTCCTTAATCTTAACCATCACCTAATCCCTAATTACTCTAACCCCAACCTCAATAAACCTAATCTTAACCATCACCTAATCCCTAATTACTCTAACCCCAACCTCAATAAACCTAATCTTAACCATAACCTCATTCCTAATTATTCCAACCCCAACCTCAATAAGCCTAATCTTAACCATAACCTAATCCCTAATTACTCTAACCCCAACCTCAATAAACCTAATCTTAACCATCACCTAATCCCTAATTACTCTAACCCCAACCTCAATAAACCTAATCTTAACCATCACCTAATCCCTAATTACTCTAACCCCAACCTCAATAAACCTAATCTTAACCATAACCTCATTCCTAATTATTCCAACCCCAACCTCAATAAGCCTAATCTTAACCATAACCTAATCCCTAATTACTCTAACCCCAACCTCAATAGACTCATCTCAACGATGACCTTACCCCAATTATTTACCATAACCCAACCCCTAATTACTCTAACCCTAAGCTTAATAAACCTAATTTCAACCCAATTCCCAATTATTCCAACCCCAACCACAATAAACTCCATTTCAACCATAACCCAACTCCCAATTATTCTAACCCTAATCCTAATAAACCTTCCAACTAGAACCTAACCTTCATTTACACTGTCCCCAATCACAATAAATGAAATTTCAATTATAGTTCAGTCCATAATTATATCAACTCTAACCTTAATAAACCTAATTACAACTTCAACCCAATTTCCAAGTACTTTAAATTCAATACACTGAAGCTCTACTACAACCTAATCTTTGATCATCCTAGCCCTGACCCCAAATAAACTGAATTTTAACCGCAATCTAATCACCCATCATCCTAACCCCAATTTAGATTAAAACTAGACTGACTACAACCCACCCTACCTACAATTAATTCAACTTCGACCTCAATAGATATATTTCTAACCCTGACCTACCTTAACCACCTTGACCATAAATTATACAATATAATTGATTGACCTAAAACATAATTTAAAATGGAAACCCCCAAAATAAATCGATATCCTATGTAATATTAATGAAATAAAAAAGGAATAAGGAAAAAAAGGTTATACCACAAGAGGGACACCTGAGGGCGCCACAGTCAACATGAAGTCCTCGAGGATGTTTGGGTATGGATATGGACGTTTGTGTAATATTTTTTGCCACAAGCAAACCAAGAATACACACCGTAGAGAAGTTTAAAGAGCCAAGCGCGCTGAGAACACGACGGTAAACACTTTACAACATGTGTACATAACTAAACATATACTAACACCTAACTACCAGTTTATTAACAATGAATTAATACATCGACTGATAGTGAGTGCATCATGAATTATTGATGAATTAATGATATGTATACATTAACAAATTAATGAGTGACATATGAATAGACTAGGGTTAAATTGGGCCTATTCGGTGCGTACTCTCTCTTAAGCTGGGAAGCCTCGACTTCCCGGCTTGACGGAATCCTAAGGCACCGCTCATTTTTGATCCTCTGCTGCCATCTTTTGGAATAGTCATGCCACATCACTTAGTATGATTTCAGGTTTTTCAACAGCTCGTATTCCAAAAAATACCAAACCTTGGCTACCTGATAAGTCAGAAGAATGTCAACCGAACTGTTCACATCTTGTTCAATCGATTCAGGTACTTTACTGTTCTGTTCCTTTATTTTTTATTGTTATTTTTTAACATTACACACACTGCCAATTGCCTGTGTGTGTGTGTGTGTGTGTGTGTGTGTGTGTGTGTGTGTGTCTGTGTCTGTGTCTGTGTGTGTGTGTGTGTGTGTGTGTGTCCACGTACTCGGCCCATGAATCTCATTCTGATACCAGGGGTTACCATTCGTGTTCTTGAACGATTATTGCATTTTTGTGCTTATCATATGTTTTGTTTTGTTTTTTTTGTGTGTGTGTTGTGTGTCATAGGTTCGTGGTCTCGTGGATGTGTGGGTCGTGTGCTGCCCACCTCGGCCACGGACGGATCTTCTGCTCCAAGTCTGACTCGGATCATGTCCTGCTGAAATAAATAAATAAAAGGTAGGCAAATAGTTAGACATACACATGGATTGATGGATGCTTTACTGATCCCCAAGGAAATAAAAGTCCCTGTGGTACAATACAACACACATCATTGACATTACAAACCAGCAAAAAGGACATGTTTGAGTTTCAACCAATGGGATTCCAAACATTTGCATACGGCCAATAGGAGAGCAGACATTTGCATACTGCTACCTCCAGCCAATAGGAGAGCAAAGATTAGCATACGTCTCATTTCAATGCCACTAATTTGAATGCCGCCTCTGGTTTTAACTCTTAACCTAACCCTAACCCTAACCCTAACCCTAACCCTAACCCTAACCCTAACCCTAACCCTAACCCTAACCCTAACCCTAACCCTAACCCTAACCCTAACCCTAACCCTAACCCTAACCCTAACCCTAACCCTAATCTTAACCATAACCTAATCCCTAATTACTCTAACCCCAACCTCAATAAACCTAATCTTAACCATCACCTAATCCCTAATTACTCTAACCCCAACCTCAATAAACCTAATCTTAACCATCACCTAATCCCTAATTACTCTAACCCCAACCTCAATAAACCTAATCTTAACCATAACCTCATTCCTAATTATTCCAACCCCAACCTCAATAAGCCTAATCTTAACCATAACCTAATCCCTAATTACTCTAACCCCAACCTCAATAGACTCATCTCAACGATGACCTTACCCCAATTATTTACCATAACCCAACCCCTAATTACTCTAACCCTAAGCTTAATAAACCTAATTTCAACCCAATTCCCAATTATTCCAACCCCAACCACAATAAACTCCATTTCAACCATAACCCAACTCCCAATTATTCTAACCCTAATCCTAATAAACCTTCCAACTAGAACCTAACCTTCATTTACACTGTCCCCAATCACAATAAATGAAATTTCAATTATAGTTCAGTCCATAATTATATCAACTCTAACCTTAATAAACCTAATTACAACTTCAACCCAATTTCCAAGTACTTTAAATTCAATACACTGAAGCTCTACTACAACCTAATCTTTGATCATCCTAGCCCTGACCCCAAATAAACTGAATTTTAACCGCAATCTAATCACCCATCATCCTAACCCCAATTTAGATTAAAACTAGACTGACTACAACCCACCCTACCTACAATTAATTCAACTTCGACCTCAATAGATATATTTCTAACCCTGACCTACCTTAACCACCTTGACCATAAATTATACAATATAATTGATTGACCTAAAACATAATTTAAAATGGAAACCCCCAAAATAAATCGATATCCTATGTAATATTAATGAAATAAAAAAGGAATAAGGAAAAAAAGGTTATACCACAAGAGGGACACCTGAGGGCGCCACAGTCAACATGAAGTCCTCGAGGATGTTTGGGTATGGATATGGACGTTTGTGTAATATTTTTTGCCACAAGCAAACCAAGAATACACACCGTAGAGAAGTTTAAAGAGCCAAGCGCGCTGAGAACACGACGGTAAACACTTTACAACATGTGTACATAACTAAACATATACTAACACCTAACTACCAGTTTATTAACAATGAATTAATACATCGACTGATAGTGAGTGCATCATGAATTATTGATGAATTAATGATATGTATACATTAACAAATTAATGAGTGACATATGAATAGACTAGGGTTAAATTGGGCCTATTCGGTGCGTACTCTCTCTTAAGCTGGGAAGCCTCGACTTCCCGGCTTGACGGAATCCTAAGGCACCGCTCATTTTTGATCCTCTGCTGCCATCTTTTGGAATAGTCATGCCACATCACTTAGTATGATTTCAGGTTTTTCAACAGCTCGTATTCCAAAAAATACCAAACCTTGGCTACCTGATAAGTCAGAAGAATGTCAACCGAACTGTTCACATCTTGTTCAATCGATTCAGGTACTTTACTGTTCTGTTCCTTTATTTTTTATTGTTATTTTTTAACATTACACACACTGCCAATTGCCTGTGTGTGTGTGTGTGTGTGTGTGTGTGTGTGTGTGTCTGTGTCTGTGTCTGTGTGTGTGTGTGTGTGTGTGTGTGTCCACGTACTCGGCCCATGAATCTCATTCTGATACCAGGGGTTACCATTCGTGTTCTTGAACGATTATTGCATTTTTGTGCTTATCATATGTTTTGTTTTGTTTTTTTTGTGTGTGTGTTGTGTGTCATAGGTTCGTGGTCTCGTGGATGTGTGGGTCGTGTGCTGCCCACCTCGGCCACGGACGGATCTTCTGCTCCAAGTCTGACTCGGATCATGTCCTGCTGAAATAAATAAATAAAAGGTAGGCAAATAGTTAGACATACACATGGATTGATGGATGCTTTACTGATCCCCAAGGAAATAAAAGTCCCTGTGGTACAATACAACACACATCATTGACATTACAAACCAGCAAAAAGGACATGTTTGAGTTTCAACCAATGGGATTCCAAACATTTGCATACGGCCAATAGGAGAGCAGACATTTGCATACTGCTACCTCCAGCCAATAGGAGAGCAAAGATTAGCATACGTCTCATTTCAATGCCACTAATTTGAATGCCGCCTCTGGTTTTAACTCTTAACCTAACCCTAACCCTAACCCTAACCCTAACCCTAACCCTAAACCTAAACCTAATCTTAACCATCACCTAATCCCTAATTACTCTAACCCCAACCTCAATAAACCTAATCTTAACCATAACCTCATTCCTAATTATTCCAACCCCAACCTCAATAAGCCTAATCTTAACCATAACCTAATCCCTAATTACTCTAACCCCAACCTCAATAAACCTAATCTTAACCATCACCTAATCCCTAATTACTCTAACCCCAACCTCAATAAACCTAATCTTAACCATCACCTAATCCCTAATTACTCTAACCCCAACCTCAATAAACCTAATCTTAACCATAACCTAATCCCTAATTACTCTAACCCCAACCTCAATAGACTCATCTCAACGATGACCTTACCCCAATTATTTACCATAACCCAACCCCTAATTACTCTAACCCTAAGCTTAATAAACCTAATTTCAACCCAATTCCCAATTATTCCAACCCCAACCACAATAAACTCCATTTCAACCATAACCCAACTCCCAATTATTCTAACCCTAATCCTAATAAACCTTCCAACTAGAACCTAACCTTCATTTACACTGTCCCCAATCACAATAAATGAAATTTCAATTATAGTTCAGTCCATAATTATATCAACTCTAACCTTAATAAACCTAATTACAACTTCAACCCAATTTCCAAGTACTTTAAATTCAATACACTGAAGCTCTACTACAACCTAATCTTTGATCATCCTAGCCCTGACCCCAAATAAACTGAATTTTAACCGCAATCTAATCACCCATCATCCTAACCCCAATTTAGATTAAAACTAGACTGACTACAACCCACCCTACCTACAATTAATTCAACTTCGACCTCAATAGATATATTTCTAACCCTGACCTACCTTAACCACCTTGACCATAAATTATACAATATAATTGATTGACCTAAAACATAATTTAAAATGGAAACCCCCAAAATAAATCGATATCCTATGTAATATTAATGAAATAAAAAAGGAATAAGGAAAAAAAGGTTATACCACAAGAGGGACACCTGAGGGCGCCACAGTCAACATGAAGTCCTCGAGGATGTTTGGGTATGGATATGGACGTTTGTGTAATATTTTTTGCCACAAGCAAACCAAGAATACACACCGTAGAGAAGTTTAAAGAGCCAAGCGCGCTGAGAACACGACGGTAAACACTTTACAACATGTGTACATAACTAAACATATACTAACACCTAACTACCAGTTTATTAACAATGAATTAATACATCGACTGATAGTGAGTGCATCATGAATTATTGATGAATTAATGATATGTATACATTAACAAATTAATGAGTGACATATGAATAGACTAGGGTTAAATTGGGCCTATTCGGTGCGTACTCTCTCTTAAGCTGGGAAGCCTCGACTTCCCGGCTTGACGGAATCCTAAGGCACCGCTCATTTTTGATCCTCTGCTGCCATCTTTTGGAATAGTCATGCCACATCACTTAGTATGATTTCAGGTTTTTCAACAGCTCGTATTCCAAAAAATACCAAACCTTGGCTACCTGATAAGTCAGAAGAATGTCAACCGAACTGTTCACATCTTGTTCAATCGATTCAGGTACTTTACTGTTCTGTTCCTTTATTTTTTATTGTTATTTTTTAACATTACACACACTGCCAATTGCCTGTGTGTGTGTGTGTGTGTGTGTGTGTGTGTGTCTGTGTCTGTGTCTGTGTGTGTGTGTGTGTGTGTGTGTGTCCACGTACTCGGCCCATGAATCTCATTCTGATACCAGGGGTTACCATTCGTGTTCTTGAACGATTATTGCATTTTTGTGCTTATCATATGTTTTGTTTTGTTTTTTTTGTGTGTGTGTTGTGTGTCATAGGTTCGTGGTCTCGTGGATGTGTGGGTCGTGTGCTGCCCACCTCGGCCACGGACGGATCTTCTGCTCCAAGTCTGACTCGGATCATGTCCTGCTGAAATAAATAAATAAAAGGTAGGCAAATAGTTAGACATACACATGGATTGATGGATGCTTTACTGATCCCCAAGGAAATAAAAGTCCCTGTGGTACAATACAACACACATCATTGACATTACAAACCAGCAAAAAGGACATGTTTGAGTTTCAACCAATGGGATTCCAAACATTTGCATACGGCCAATAGGAGAGCAGACATTTGCATACTGCTACCTCCAGCCAATAGGAGAGCAAAGATTAGCATACGTCTCATTTCAATGCCACTAATTTGAATGCCGCCTCTGGTTTTAACTCTTAACCTAACCCTAACCCTAACCCTAACCCTAACCCTAACCCTAACCCTAACCCTAACCCTAACCCTAACCCTAGTTAGACATACACATGGATTGATGGATGCTTTACTGATCCCCAAGGAAATAAAAGTCCCTGTGGTACAATACAACACACATCATTGACATTACAAACCAGCAAAAAGGACATGTTTGAGTTTCAACCAATGGGATTCCAAACATTTGCATACGGCCAATAGGAGAGCAGACATTTGCATACTGCTACCTCCAGCCAATAGGAGAGCAAAGATTAGCATACGTCTCATTTCAATGCCACTAATTTGAATGCCGCCTCTGGTTTTAACTCTTAACCTATGAGCAAAACCCTAACCACGCCCCCAATCCAAGGCCTAACCCCAAGCTAACCCCAGACTTACTGAAAGCTGGCACCTGCTGTTTAGGTTAGGAACTGCATCTAACCCCAAGCTAACCCCAGACTTACTGAAAGCTGGCACCTGCTGTTTAGGTTAGGAACTGCATCTAACCCCAAGCTAACCCCAGACTTACTGAAAGCTGGCACCTGCTGTTTAGGTTAGGAACTGCATCTAACCCCAAGCTAACCCCAGACTTACTGAAAGCTGGCACCTGCTGTTTAGGTTAGGAACTGCATCTAACCCCAAGCTAACCCCAGACTTACTGAAAGCTGGCACCTGCTGTTTAGGTTAGGAACTGCATCTAACCCCACATGAAATTAAGAAACCCAAATGAAAGGGCACATTTTCTGCATAATTGCACAGCTTGTAACCCTTGTAACCAATCATGGCTACATCTCTGTAGCAAGCTTTAGGAGCTGAGAAATCGATCCAAGTTTGAATTAGGGCCTGTTTATGTAGCTGCAGACAGTTCTCTTGTCCTTTATGTTCCACGTTTCCTTAATCTTAACCATCACCTAATCCCTAATTACTCTAACCCCAACCTCAATAAACCTAATCTTAACCATCACCTAATCCCTAATTACTCTAACCCCAACCTCAATAAACCTAATCTTAACCATAACCTCATTCCTAATTATTCCAACCCCAACCTCAATAAGCCTAATCTTAACCATAACCTAATCCCTAATTACTCTAACCCCAACCTCAATAAACCTAATCTTAACCATCACCTAATCCCTAATTACTCTAACCCCAACCTCAATAAACCTAATCTTAACCATCACCTAATCCCTAATTACTCTAACCCCAACCTCAATAAACCTAATCTTAACCATAACCTCATTCCTAATTATTCCAACCCCAACCTCAATAAGCCTAATCTTAACCATAACCTAATCCCTAATTACTCTAACCCCAACCTCAATAGACTCATCTCAACGATGACCTTACCCCAATTATTTACCATAACCCAACCCCTAATTACTCTAACCCTAAGCTTAATAAACCTAATTTCAACCCAATTCCCAATTATTCCAACCCCAACCACAATAAACTCCATTTCAACCATAACCCAACTCCCAATTATTCTAACCCTAATCCTAATAAACCTTCCAACTAGAACCTAACCTTCATTTACACTGTCCCCAATCACAATAAATGAAATTTCAATTATAGTTCAGTCCATAATTATATCAACTCTAACCTTAATAAACCTAATTACAACTTCAACCCAATTTCCAAGTACTTTAAATTCAATACACTGAAGCTCTACTACAACCTAATCTTTGATCATCCTAGCCCTGACCCCAAATAAACTGAATTTTAACCGCAATCTAATCACCCATCATCCTAACCCCAATTTAGATTAAAACTAGACTGACTACAACCCACCCTACCTACAATTAATTCAACTTCGACCTCAATAGATATATTTCTAACCCTGACCTACCTTAACCACCTTGACCATAAATTATACAATATAATTGATTGACCTAAAACATAATTTAAAATGGAAACCCCCAAAATAAATCGATATCCTATGTAATATTAATGAAATAAAAAAGGAATAAGGAAAAAAAGGTTATACCACAAGAGGGACACCTGAGGGCGCCACAGTCAACATGAAGTCCTCGAGGATGTTTGGGTATGGATATGGACGTTTGTGTAATATTTTTTGCCACAAGCAAACCAAGAATACACACCGTAGAGAAGTTTAAAGAGCCAAGCGCGCTGAGAACACGACGGTAAACACTTTACAACATGTGTACATAACTAAACATATACTAACACCTAACTACCAGTTTATTAACAATGAATTAATACATCGACTGATAGTGAGTGCATCATGAATTATTGATGAATTAATGATATGTATACATTAACAAATTAATGAGTGACATATGAATAGACTAGGGTTAAATTGGGCCTATTCGGTGCGTACTCTCTCTTAAGCTGGGAAGCCTCGACTTCCCGGCTTGACGGAATCCTAAGGCACCGCTCATTTTTGATCCTCTGCTGCCATCTTTTGGAATAGTCATGCCACATCACTTAGTATGATTTCAGGTTTTTCAACAGCTCGTATTCCAAAAAATACCAAACCTTGGCTACCTGATAAGTCAGAAGAATGTCAACCGAACTGTTCACATCTTGTTCAATCGATTCAGGTACTTTACTGTTCTGTTCCTTTATTTTTTATTGTTATTTTTTAACATTACACACACTGCCAATTGCCTGTGTGTGTGTGTGTGTGTGTGTGTGTGTGTGTGTGTGTGTGTCTGTGTCTGTGTCTGTGTGTGTGTGTGTGTGTGTGTGTGTCCACGTACTCGGCCCATGAATCTCATTCTGATACCAGGGGTTACCATTCGTGTTCTTGAACGATTATTGCATTTTTGTGCTTATCATATGTTTTGTTTTGTTTTTTTTGTGTGTGTGTTGTGTGTCATAGGTTCGTGGTCTCGTGGATGTGTGGGTCGTGTGCTGCCCACCTCGGCCACGGACGGATCTTCTGCTCCAAGTCTGACTCGGATCATGTCCTGCTGAAATAAATAAATAAAAGGTAGGCAAATAGTTAGACATACACATGGATTGATGGATGCTTTACTGATCCCCAAGGAAATAAAAGTCCCTGTGGTACAATACAACACACATCATTGACATTACAAACCAGCAAAAAGGACATGTTTGAGTTTCAACCAATGGGATTCCAAACATTTGCATACGGCCAATAGGAGAGCAGACATTTGCATACTGCTACCTCCAGCCAATAGGAGAGCAAAGATTAGCATACGTCTCATTTCAATGCCACTAATTTGAATGCCGCCTCTGGTTTTAACTCTTAACCTATGAGCAAAACCCTAACCACGCCCCCAATCCAAGGCCTAACCCCAAGCTAACCCCAGACTTACTGAAAGCTGGCACCTGCTGTTTAGGTTAGGAACTGCATCTAACCCCAAGCTAACCCCAGACTTACTGAAAGCTGGCACCTGCTGTTTAGGTTAGGAACTGCATCTAACCCCAAGCTAACCCCAGACTTACTGAAAGCTGGCACCTGCTGTTTAGGTTAGGAACTGCATCTAACCCCAAGCTAACCCCAGACTTACTGAAAGCTGGCACCTGCTGTTTAGGTTAGGAACTGCATCTAACCCCAAGCTAACCCCAGACTTACTGAAAGCTGGCACCTGCTGTTTAGGTTAGGAACTGCATCTAACCCCACATGAAATTAAGAAACCCAAATGAAAGGGCACATTTTCTGCATAATTGCACAGCTTGTAACCCTTGTAACCAATCATGGCTACATCTCTGTAGCAAGCTTTAGGAGCTGAGAAATCGATCCAAGTTTGAATTAGGGCCTGTTTATGTAGCTGCAGACAGTTCTCTTGTCCTTTATGTTCCACGTTTCCTTAATCTTAACCATCACCTAATCCCTAATTACTCTAACCCCAACCTCAATAAACCTAATCTTAACCATCACCTAATCCCTAATTACTCTAACCCCAACCTCAATAAACCTAATCTTAACCATAACCTCATTCCTAATTATTCCAACCCCAACCTCAATAAGCCTAATCTTAACCATAACCTAATCCCTAATTACTCTAACCCCAACCTCAATAAACCTAATCTTAACCATCACCTAATCCCTAATTACTCTAACCCCAACCTCAATAAACCTAATCTTAACCATCACCTAATCCCTAATTACTCTAACCCCAACCTCAATAAACCTAATCTTAACCATAACCTCATTCCTAATTATTCCAACCCCAACCTCAATAAGCCTAATCTTAACCATAACCTAATCCCTAATTACTCTAACCCCAACCTCAATAGACTCATCTCAACGATGACCTTACCCCAATTATTTACCATAACCCAACCCCTAATTACTCTAACCCTAAGCTTAATAAACCTAATTTCAACCCAATTCCCAATTATTCCAACCCCAACCACAATAAACTCCATTTCAACCATAACCCAACTCCCAATTATTCTAACCCTAATCCTAATAAACCTTCCAACTAGAACCTAACCTTCATTTACACTGTCCCCAATCACAATAAATGAAATTTCAATTATAGTTCAGTCCATAATTATATCAACTCTAACCTTAATAAACCTAATTACAACTTCAACCCAATTTCCAAGTACTTTAAATTCAATACACTGAAGCTCTACTACAACCTAATCTTTGATCATCCTAGCCCTGACCCCAAATAAACTGAATTTTAACCGCAATCTAATCACCCATCATCCTAACCCCAATTTAGATTAAAACTAGACTGACTACAACCCACCCTACCTACAATTAATTCAACTTCGACCTCAATAGATATATTTCTAACCCTGACCTACCTTAACCACCTTGACCATAAATTATACAATATAATTGATTGACCTAAAACATAATTTAAAATGGAAACCCCCAAAATAAATCGATATCCTATGTAATATTAATGAAATAAAAAAGGAATAAGGAAAAAAAGGTTATACCACAAGAGGGACACCTGAGGGCGCCACAGTCAACATGAAGTCCTCGAGGATGTTTGGGTATGGATATGGACGTTTGTGTAATATTTTTTGCCACAAGCAAACCAAGAATACACACCGTAGAGAAGTTTAAAGAGCCAAGCGCGCTGAGAACACGACGGTAAACACTTTACAACATGTGTACATAACTAAACATATACTAACACCTAACTACCAGTTTATTAACAATGAATTAATACATCGACTGATAGTGAGTGCATCATGAATTATTGATGAATTAATGATATGTATACATTAACAAATTAATGAGTGACATATGAATAGACTAGGGTTAAATTGGGCCTATTCGGTGCGTACTCTCTCTTAAGCTGGGAAGCCTCGACTTCCCGGCTTGACGGAATCCTAAGGCACCGCTCATTTTTGATCCTCTGCTGCCATCTTTTGGAATAGTCATGCCACATCACTTAGTATGATTTCAGGTTTTTCAACAGCTCGTATTCCAAAAAATACCAAACCTTGGCTACCTGATAAGTCAGAAGAATGTCAACCGAACTGTTCACATCTTGTTCAATCGATTCAGGTACTTTACTGTTCTGTTCCTTTATTTTTTATTGTTATTTTTTAACATTACACACACTGCCAATTGCCTGTGTGTGTGTGTGTGTGTGTGTGTGTGTGTGTGTGTGTCTGTGTCTGTGTCTGTGTGTGTGTGTGTGTGTGTGTGTGTCCACGTACTCGGCCCATGAATCTCATTCTGATACCAGGGGTTACCATTCGTGTTCTTGAACGATTATTGCATTTTTGTGCTTATCATATGTTTTGTTTTGTTTTTTTTGTGTGTGTGTTGTGTGTCATAGGTTCGTGGTCTCGTGGATGTGTGGGTCGTGTGCTGCCCACCTCGGCCACGGACGGATCTTCTGCTCCAAGTCTGACTCGGATCATGTCCTGCTGAAATAAATAAATAAAAGGTAGGCAAATAGTTAGACATACACATGGATTGATGGATGCTTTACTGATCCCCAAGGAAATAAAAGTCCCTGTGGTACAATACAACACACATCATTGACATTACAAACCAGCAAAAAGGACATGTTTGAGTTTCAACCAATGGGATTCCAAACATTTGCATACGGCCAATAGGAGAGCAGACATTTGCATACTGCTACCTCCAGCCAATAGGAGAGCAAAGATTAGCATACGTCTCATTTCAATGCCACTAATTTGAATGCCGCCTCTGGTTTTAACTCTTAACCTAACCCTAACCCTAACCCTAACCCTAACCCTAACCCTAACCCTAACCCTAACCCTAACCCTAACCCTAACCCTAGTTAGACATACACATGGATTGATGGATGCTTTACTGATCCCCAAGGAAATAAAAGTCCCTGTGGTACAATACAACACACATCATTGACATTACAAACCAGCAAAAAGGACATGTTTGAGTTTCAACCAATGGGATTCCAAACATTTGCATACGGCCAATAGGAGAGCAGACATTTGCATACTGCTACCTCCAGCCAATAGGAGAGCAAAGATTAGCATACGTCTCATTTCAATGCCACTAATTTGAATGCCGCCTCTGGTTTTAACTCTTAACCTATGAGCAAAACCCTAACCACGCCCCCAATCCAAGGCCTAACCCCAAGCTAACCCCAGACTTACTGAAAGCTGGCACCTGCTGTTTAGGTTAGGAACTGCATCTAACCCCAAGCTAACCCCAGACTTACTGAAAGCTGGCACCTGCTGTTTAGGTTAGGAACTGCATCTAACCCCAAGCTAACCCCAGACTTACTGAAAGCTGGCACCTGCTGTTTAGGTTAGGAACTGCATCTAACCCCAAGCTAACCCCAGACTTACTGAAAGCTGGCACCTGCTGTTTAGGTTAGGAACTGCATCTAACCCCAAGCTAACCCCAGACTTACTGAAAGCTGGCACCTGCTGTTTAGGTTAGGAACTGCATCTAACCCCACATGAAATTAAGAAACCCAAATGAAAGGGCACATTTTCTGCATAATTGCACAGCTTGTAACCCTTGTAACCAATCATGGCTACATCTCTGTAGCAAGCTTTAGGAGCTGAGAAATCGATCCAAGTTTGAATTAGGGCCTGTTTATGTAGCTGCAGACAGTTCTCTTGTCCTTTATGTTCCACGTTTCCTTAATCTTAACCATCACCTAATCCCTAATTACTCTAACCCCAACCTCAATAAACCTAATCTTAACCATCACCTAATCCCTAATTACTCTAACCCCAACCTCAATAAACCTAATCTTAACCATAACCTCATTCCTAATTATTCCAACCCCAACCTCAATAAGCCTAATCTTAACCATAACCTAATCCCTAATTACTCTAACCCCAACCTCAATAAACCTAATCTTAACCATCACCTAATCCCTAATTACTCTAACCCCAACCTCAATAAACCTAATCTTAACCATCACCTAATCCCTAATTACTCTAACCCCAACCTCAATAAACCTAATCTTAACCATAACCTCATTCCTAATTATTCCAACCCCAACCTCAATAAGCCTAATCTTAACCATAACCTAATCCCTAATTACTCTAACCCCAACCTCAATAGACTCATCTCAACGATGACCTTACCCCAATTATTTACCATAACCCAACCCCTAATTACTCTAACCCTAAGCTTAATAAACCTAATTTCAACCCAATTCCCAATTATTCCAACCCCAACCACAATAAACTCCATTTCAACCATAACCCAACTCCCAATTATTCTAACCCTAATCCTAATAAACCTTCCAACTAGAACCTAACCTTCATTTACACTGTCCCCAATCACAATAAATGAAATTTCAATTATAGTTCAGTCCATAATTATATCAACTCTAACCTTAATAAACCTAATTACAACTTCAACCCAATTTCCAAGTACTTTAAATTCAATACACTGAAGCTCTACTACAACCTAATCTTTGATCATCCTAGCCCTGACCCCAAATAAACTGAATTTTAACCGCAATCTAATCACCCATCATCCTAACCCCAATTTAGATTAAAACTAGACTGACTACAACCCACCCTACCTACAATTAATTCAACTTCGACCTCAATAGATATATTTCTAACCCTGACCTACCTTAACCACCTTGACCATAAATTATACAATATAATTGATTGACCTAAAACATAATTTAAAATGGAAACCCCCAAAATAAATCGATATCCTATGTAATATTAATGAAATAAAAAAGGAATAAGGAAAAAAAGGTTATACCACAAGAGGGACACCTGAGGGCGCCACAGTCAACATGAAGTCCTCGAGGATGTTTGGGTATGGATATGGACGTTTGTGTAATATTTTTTGCCACAAGCAAACCAAGAATACACACCGTAGAGAAGTTTAAAGAGCCAAGCGCGCTGAGAACACGACGGTAAACACTTTACAACATGTGTACATAACTAAACATATACTAACACCTAACTACCAGTTTATTAACAATGAATTAATACATCGACTGATAGTGAGTGCATCATGAATTATTGATGAATTAATGATATGTATACATTAACAAATTAATGAGTGACATATGAATAGACTAGGGTTAAATTGGGCCTATTCGGTGCGTACTCTCTCTTAAGCTGGGAAGCCTCGACTTCCCGGCTTGACGGAATCCTAAGGCACCGCTCATTTTTGATCCTCTGCTGCCATCTTTTGGAATAGTCATGCCACATCACTTAGTATGATTTCAGGTTTTTCAACAGCTCGTATTCCAAAAAATACCAAACCTTGGCTACCTGATAAGTCAGAAGAATGTCAACCGAACTGTTCACATCTTGTTCAATCGATTCAGGTACTTTACTGTTCTGTTCCTTTATTTTTTATTGTTATTTTTTAACATTACACACACTGCCAATTGCCTGTGTGTGTGTGTGTGTGTGTGTGTGTGTGTGTGTGTGTGTGTCTGTGTCTGTGTCTGTGTGTGTGTGTGTGTGTGTGTGTGTCCACGTACTCGGCCCATGAATCTCATTCTGATACCAGGGGTTACCATTCGTGTTCTTGAACGATTATTGCATTTTTGTGCTTATCATATGTTTTGTTTTGTTTTTTTTGTGTGTGTGTTGTGTGTCATAGGTTCGTGGTCTCGTGGATGTGTGGGTCGTGTGCTGCCCACCTCGGCCACGGACGGATCTTCTGCTCCAAGTCTGACTCGGATCATGTCCTGCTGAAATAAATAAATAAAAGGTAGGCAAATAGTTAGACATACACATGGATTGATGGATGCTTTACTGATCCCCAAGGAAATAAAAGTCCCTGTGGTACAATACAACACACATCATTGACATTACAAACCAGCAAAAAGGACATGTTTGAGTTTCAACCAATGGGATTCCAAACATTTGCATACGGCCAATAGGAGAGCAGACATTTGCATACTGCTACCTCCAGCCAATAGGAGAGCAAAGATTAGCATACGTCTCATTTCAATGCCACTAATTTGAATGCCGCCTCTGGTTTTAACTCTTAACCTATGAGCAAAACCCTAACCACGCCCCCAATCCAAGGCCTAACCCCAAGCTAACCCCAGACTTACTGAAAGCTGGCACCTGCTGTTTAGGTTAGGAACTGCATCTAACCCCAAGCTAACCCCAGACTTACTGAAAGCTGGCACCTGCTGTTTAGGTTAGGAACTGCATCTAACCCCAAGCTAACCCCAGACTTACTGAAAGCTGGCACCTGCTGTTTAGGTTAGGAACTGCATCTAACCCCAAGCTAACCCCAGACTTACTGAAAGCTGGCACCTGCTGTTTAGGTTAGGAACTGCATCTAACCCCAAACTAACCCCAGACTTACTGAAAGCTGGCACCTGCTGTTTAGGTTAGGAACTGCATCTAACCCCACATGAAATTAAGAAACCCAAATGAAAGGGCACATTTTCTGCATAATTGCACAGCTTGTAACCCTTGTAACCAATCATGGCTACATCTCTGTAGCAAGCTTTAGGAGCTGAGAAATCGATCCAAGTTTGAATTAGGGCCTGTTTATGTAGCTGCAGACAGTTCTCTTGTCCTTTATGTTCCACGTTTCCTTAATCTTAACCATCACCTAATCCCTAATTACTCTAACCCCAACCTCAATAAACCTAATCTTAACCATCACCTAATCCCTAATTACTCTAACCCCAACCTCAATAAACCTAATCTTAACCATAACCTCATTCCTAATTATTCCAACCCCAACCTCAATAAGCCTAATCTTAACCATAACCTAATCCCTAATTACTCTAACCCCAACCTCAATAAACCTAATCTTAACCATCACCTAATCCCTAATTACTCTAACCCCAACCTCAATAAACCTAATCTTAACCATCACCTAATCCCTAATTACTCTAACCCCAACCTCAATAAACCTAATCTTAACCATAACCTCATTCCTAATTATTCCAACCCCAACCTCAATAAGCCTAATCTTAACCATAACCTAATCCCTAATTACTCTAACCCCAACCTCAATAGACTCATCTCAACGATGACCTTACCCCAATTATTTACCATAACCCAACCCCTAATTACTCTAACCCTAAGCTTAATAAACCTAATTTCAACCCAATTCCCAATTATTCCAACCCCAACCACAATAAACTCCATTTCAACCATAACCCAACTCCCAATTATTCTAACCCTAATCCTAATAAACCTTCCAACTAGAACCTAACCTTCATTTACACTGTCCCCAATCACAATAAATGAAATTTCAATTATAGTTCAGTCCATAATTATATCAACTCTAACCTTAATAAACCTAATTACAACTTCAACCCAATTTCCAAGTACTTTAAATTCAATACACTGAAGCTCTACTACAACCTAATCTTTGATCATCCTAGCCCTGACCCCAAATAAACTGAATTTTAACCGCAATCTAATCACCCATCATCCTAACCCCAATTTAGATTAAAACTAGACTGACTACAACCCACCCTACCTACAATTAATTCAACTTCGACCTCAATAGATATATTTCTAACCCTGACCTACCTTAACCACCTTGACCATAAATTATACAATATAATTGATTGACCTAAAACATAATTTAAAATGGAAACCCCCAAAATAAATCGATATCCTATGTAATATTAATGAAATAAAAAAGGAATAAGGAAAAAAAGGTTATACCACAAGAGGGACACCTGAGGGCGCCACAGTCAACATGAAGTCCTCGAGGATGTTTGGGTATGGATATGGACGTTTGTGTAATATTTTTTGCCACAAGCAAACCAAGAATACACACCGTAGAGAAGTTTAAAGAGCCAAGCGCGCTGAGAACACGACGGTAAACACTTTACAACATGTGTACATAACTAAACATATACTAACACCTAACTACCAGTTTATTAACAATGAATTAATACATCGACTGATAGTGAGTGCATCATGAATTATTGATGAATTAATGATATGTATACATTAACAAATTAATGAGTGACATATGAATAGACTAGGGTTAAATTGGGCCTATTCGGTGCGTACTCTCTCTTAAGCTGGGAAGCCTCGACTTCCCGGCTTGACGGAATCCTAAGGCACCGCTCATTTTTGATCCTCTGCTGCCATCTTTTGGAATAGTCATGCCACATCACTTAGTATGATTTCAGGTTTTTCAACAGCTCGTATTCCAAAAAATACCAAACCTTGGCTACCTGATAAGTCAGAAGAATGTCAACCGAACTGTTCACATCTTGTTCAATCGATTCAGGTACTTTACTGTTCTGTTCCTTTATTTTTTATTGTTATTTTTTAACATTACACACACTGCCAATTGCCTGTGTGTGTGTGTGTGTGTGTGTGTGTGTGTGTGTGTGTCTGTGTCTGTGTCTGTGTGTGTGTGTGTGTGTGTGTGTGTCCACGTACTCGGCCCATGAATCTCATTCTGATACCAGGGGTTACCATTCGTGTTCTTGAACGATTATTGCATTTTTGTGCTTATCATATGTTTTGTTTTGTTTTTTTTGTGTGTGTGTTGTGTGTCATAGGTTCGTGGTCTCGTGGATGTGTGGGTCGTGTGCTGCCCACCTCGGCCACGGACGGATCTTCTGCTCCAAGTCTGACTCGGATCATGTCCTGCTGAAATAAATAAATAAAAGGTAGGCAAATAGTTAGACATACACATGGATTGATGGATGCTTTACTGATCCCCAAGGAAATAAAAGTCCCTGTGGTACAATACAACACACATCATTGACATTACAAACCAGCAAAAAGGACATGTTTGAGTTTCAACCAATGGGATTCCAAACATTTGCATACGGCCAATAGGAGAGCAGACATTTGCATACTGCTACCTCCAGCCAATAGGAGAGCAAAGATTAGCATACGTCTCATTTCAATGCCACTAATTTGAATGCCGCCTCTGGTTTTAACTCTTAACCTATGAGCAAAACCCTAACCACGCCCCCAATCCAAGGCCTAACCCCAAGCTAACCCCAGACTTACTGCAAGGTGGCACCTGCTGTTTAGGTTAGGAACTGCATCTAACCCCAAGCTAACCCCAGACTTACTGAAAGCTGGCACCTGCTGTTTAGGTTAGGAACTGCATCTAACCCCACATGAAATTAAGAAACCCAAATGAAAGGGCACATTTTCTGCATAATTGCACAGCTTGTAACCCTTGTAACCAATCATGGCTACATCTCTGTAGCAAGCTTTAGGAGCTGAGAAATCGATCCAAGTTTGAATTAGGGCCTGTTTATGTAGCTGCAGACAGTTCTCTTGTCCTTTATGTTCCACGTTTCCTTAATTTTAACCATAACCTAATCCCTAATTATTCTAACCCCAACCTCAATAAACCTAATCTTAACCATTACCTAATCCCTAATTATTCTAACCCCAACCTCAATAAACCTAATCTTAACCATTACCTAATCCCTAATTACTCTAACCCCAACCTCAATAAACCTAATCTTAACCATTACCTAATCCCTAATTACTCTAACCCCAACCTCAATAAACCTAATCTTAACCATAACCTCATTCCTAATTATTCCAACCCCAACCTCAATAAGCCTAATCTTAACCATAACCTAATCCCTAATTACTCTAACCCCAACCTCAATAAACCTAATCTTAACCATTACCTAATCCCTAATTACTCTAACCCCAACCTCAATAAACCTAATCTTAACCATAACCTAATCTTAACCATCACCTAATCCCTAATTACTCTAACCCCAACCTCAATAAACCTAATCTTAACCATCACCTAATCCCTAATTACTCTAACCCCAACCTCAATAAACCTAATCTTAACCATAACCTCATTTCTAATTATTCCAACCCCAACCTCAATAAGCCTAATCTTAACCATAACCTAATCCCTAATTATTCTAACCCCAACCTCAATAGACTCATCTCAACGATGACCTTACCCCAATTATTTACCATAACCCAACCCCTAATTACTCTAACCCTAAGCTTAATAAACCTAATTTCAACCCAATTCCCAATTATTCCCGTATCTCGGACGCCTTTAGGACCAGGGTCACGGGGCTCCGATATGTCGCTCGTGCCTACGCGCGGTCCGTCGTACTCTGGTCCGGTGGGCCTACGACATCCGGTTCCCTCGCGGGACCTCCGCACGTCGTCTGGGGCCTGACGACTACTCGCGTACGCGTCGGGGCCCGTGTCTCGGCCGCCTTTCGGACCACGGTGACGGGGCTCCGATATGTCGCTCGTGGCCGGGCCCCCTCCGACGTGCTCGGTTTCGGTGCGCCTACGTCCTACGGTTCCGCCGCGGGACCCCGAAACGTGGTTTTTTGGGCCTACTCGCGTACGCGTCGGGGGCCCGTATCTCGGCCGTCTTTCCACGCGGGACCGCGGGGCTCCGATATGTCGCTGGTAGGTTGGACCTGCACGCCCTGTGCGATTTTGGAGGTCCTACGACGTTTCTTCGAATTTTCCCGATTATTTGACTGAGTGTAGACTAGGGTCAGATCGGCCGCATTCTCTTAATCCGGGAACCTTGCACCATATGGTCGCTGCTTCCCGGCTTAAGGATCTGACCTCTGCAGGGCATGTTCGGAACTGCATCGACATTAAGAAAAGGAAATAAGAAACCCGATGAAACGGCACATTTTCCAGTGTTAGTGCACAGCTTGAAGTTTGTTCTTCTGACCAATCGTTGCTACATCTATGCTGTAGCAGCCTCAAGAGCTGAGAAATCCCATTTTGAATGAATTAAAAGTCAATCGGCGTCTATCCCAGTGGGTTCGGACACCAGCTCTGAATATCCTTCATGAACATAATATCATTGTATGTTGTGTTTGTCTGGATTGAGCTTTTTACATGAAATTATTTACACACTTTATGAACAGATTTTGGAAAGCTCTTTCACTTTGCATTGGAAACACTACATTTCAAGCCGACCACTTCTCCCTGCTCACAGCTGGAAACGCACCGCTCGTTTTTAACCCTCTGCTGCCATCTACTGGACGTTTTCGGTTACAACGTCCTCATGTACTTTTAGAAGTCATACAGCACCAGTTTGTAGGACTTTCAAGGTAGAATGAACCACCTCGTACCCCCCCAACGACACCAGCTATCTTTTTTTGTACCCCCACTGCCTAATTACTTTTACTGGGCTCCAATCTTTAAGTCAGAAGAATGTCAACCGATTTTTGTACCTCATTACAAAACAAACCCCAAGCTAACCCCAGACTTACTGCAAGGTGGCACCTGCTGTTTAGGTTAGGAACTGCATCTAACCCCAAGCTAACCCCAGACTTACTGAAAGCTGGCACCTGCTGTTTAGGTTAGGAACTGCATCTAACCCCAAGCTAACCCCAGACTTACTGAAAGCTGGCACCTGCTGTTTAGGTTAGGAACTGCATCTAACCCCAAGCTAACCCCAGACTTACTGCAAGGTGGCACCTGCTGTTTAGGTTAGGAACTGCATCTAACCCCAAGCTAACCCCAGACTTACTGAAAGCTGGCACCTGCTGTTTAGGTTAGGAACTGCATCTAACCCCACATGAAATTAAGAAACCCAAATGAAAGGGCACATTTTCTGCATAATTGCACAGCTTGTAACCCTTGTAACCAATCATGGCTACATCTCTGTAGCAAGCTTTAGGAGCTGAGAAATCGATCCAAGTTTGAATTAGGGCCTGTTTATGTAGCTGCAGACAGTTCTCTTGTCCTTTATGTTCCACGTTTCCTTAATCTTAACCATCACCTAATCCCTAATTACTCTAACCCCAACCTCAATAAACCTAATCTTAACCATCACCTAATCCCTAATTACTCTAACCCCAACCTCAATAAACCTAATCTTAACCATAACCTCATTCCTAATTATTCCAACCCCAACCTCAATAAGCCTAATCTTAACCATAACCGAATCCCTAATTACTCTAACCCCAACCTCAATAGACTCATCTCAACGATGACCTTACCCCAATTATTTACCATGACCCAACCCCTAATTACTCTAACCCTAAGCTTAATAAACCTAATTTCAACCCAATTCCCAATTATTCCAACCCCAACCACAATAAACTCCATTTCAACCATAACCCAACTCCCAATTATTCTAACCCTAATCCTAATAAACCTTCCAACTAGAACCTAACCTTCATTTACACTGTCCCCAATCACAATAAATGAAATTTCAATTATAGTTCAGTCCATAATTATATCAACTCTAACCTTAATAAACCTAATTACAACTTCAACCCAATTTCCAAGTACTTTAAATTCAATACACTGAAGCTCTACTACAACCTAATCTTTGATCATCCTAGCCCTGACCCCAAATAAACTGAATTTTAACCGCAATCTAATCACCCATCATCCTAACCCCAATTTAGATTAAAACTAGACTGACTACAACCCACCCTACCTACAATTAATTCAACTTCGACCTCAATAGATATATTTCTAACCCTGACCTACCTTAACCACCTTGACCATAAATTATACAATATAATTGATTGACCTAAAACATAATTTAAAATGGAAACCCCCAAAATCAATCGATATCCTATGTAATATTAATGAAATAAAAAAGGAATAAGGAAAAAAAGGTTATACCACAAGAGGGACACCTGAGGGCGCCACAGTCAACATGAAGTCCTCGAGGATGTTTGGGTATGGATATGGACGTTTGTGTAATATTTTTTGCCACAAGCAAACCAAGAATACACACCGTAGAGAAGTTTAAAGAGCCAAGCGCGCTGAGAACACGACGGTAAACACTTTACAACATGTGTACATAACTAAACATATACTAACACCTAACTACCAGTTTATTAACAATGAATTAATACATCGACTGATAGTGAGTGCATCATGAATTATTGATGAATTAATGATATGTATACATTAACAAATTAATGAGTGACATATGAATAGACTAGGGTTAAATTGGGCCTATTCGGTGCGTACTCTCTCTTAAGCTGGGAAGCCTCGACTTCCCGGCTTGACGGAATCCTAAGGCACCGCTCATTTTTGATCCTCTGCTGCCATCTTTTGGAATAGTCATGCCACATCACTTAGTATGATTTCAGGTTTTTCAACAGCTCATATTCCAAAAAATACCAAACCTTGGCTACCTGATAAGTCAGAAGAATGTCAACCGAACTGTTCACATCTTGTTCAATCGATTCAGGTACTTTACTGTTCTGTTCCTTTATTTTTTATTGTTATTTTTTAACATTACACACACTGCCAATTGCCTGTGTGTGTGTGTGTGTGTGTGTGTGTGTGTGTGTCTGTGTCTGTGTCTGTGTGTGTGTGTGTGTGTGTGTGTGTCCACGTACTCGGCCCATGAATCTCATTCTGATACCAGGGGTTACCATTCGTGTTCTTGAACGATTATTGCATTTTTGTGCTTATCATATGTTTTGTTTTGTTTTTTTTGTGTGTGTGTTGTGTGTCATAGGTTCGTGGTCTCGTGGATGTGTGGGTCGTGTGCTGCCCACCTCGGCCACGGACGGATCTTCTGCTCCAAGTCTGACTCGGATCATGTCCTGCTGAAATAAATAAATAAAAGGTAGGCAAATAGTTAGACATACACATGGATTGATGGATGCTTTACTGATCCCCAAGGAAATAAAAGTCCCTGTGGTACAATACAACACACATCATTGACATTACAAACCAGCAAAAAGGACATGTTTGAGTTTCAACCAATGGGATTCCAAACATTTGCATACGGCCAATAGGAGAGCAGACATTTGCATACTGCTACCTCCAGCCAATAGGAGAGCAAAGATTAGCATACGTCTCATTTCAATGCCACTAATTTGAATGCCGCCTCTGGTTTTAACTCTTAACCTATGAGCAAAACCCTAACCACGCCCCCAATCCAAGGCCTAACCCCAAGCTAACCCCAGACTTACTGAAAGCTGGCACCTGCTGTTTAGGTTAGGAACTGCATCTAACCCCAAGCTAACCCCAGACTTACTGAAAGCTGGCACCTGCTGTTTAGGTTAGGAACTGCATCTAACCCCAAGCTAACCCCAGACTTACTGAAAGCTGGCACCTGCTGTTTAGGTTAGGAACTGCATCTAACCCCAAGCTAACCCCAGACTTACTGAAAGCTGGCACCTGCTGTTTAGGTTAGGAACTGCATCTAACCCCAAGCTAACCCCAGACTTACTGAAAGCTGGCACCTGCTGTTTAGGTTAGGAACTGCATCTAACCCCACATGAAATTAAGAAACCCAAATGAAAGGGCACATTTTCTGCATAATTGCACAGCTTGTAACCCTTGTAACCAATCATGGCTACATCTCTGTAGCAAGCTTTAGGAGCTGAGAAATCGATCCAAGTTTGAATTAGGGCCTGTTTATGTAGCTGCAGACAGTTCTCTTGTCCTTTATGTTCCACGTTTCCTTAATCTTAACCATCACCTAATCCCTAATTACTCTAACCCCAACCTCAATAAACCTAATCTTAACCATCACCTAATCCCTAATTACTCTAACCCCAACCTCAATAAACCTAATCTTAACCATAACCTCATTCCTAATTATTCCAACCCCAACCTCAATAAGCCTAATCTTAACCATAACCTAATCCCTAATTACTCTAACCCCAACCTCAATAAACCTAATCTTAACCATCACCTAATCCCTAATTACTCTAACCCCAACCTCAATAAACCTAATCTTAACCATCACCTAATCCCTAATTACTCTAACCCCAACCTCAATAAACCTAATCTTAACCATAACCTCATTCCTAATTATTCCAACCCCAACCTCAATAAGCCTAATCTTAACCATAACCTAATCCCTAATTACTCTAACCCCAACCTCAATAGACTCATCTCAACGATGACCTTACCCCAATTATTTACCATAACCCAACCCCTAATTACTCTAACCCTAAGCTTAATAAACCTAATTTCAACCCAATTCCCAATTATTCCAACCCCAACCACAATAAACTCCATTTCAACCATAACCCAACTCCCAATTATTCTAACCCTAATCCTAATAAACCTTCCAACTAGAACCTAACCTTCATTTACACTGTCCCCAATCACAATAAATGAAATTTCAATTATAGTTCAGTCCATAATTATATCAACTCTAACCTTAATAAACCTAATTACAACTTCAACCCAATTTCCAAGTACTTTAAATTCAATACACTGAAGCTCTACTACAACCTAATCTTTGATCATCCTAGCCCTGACCCCAAATAAACTGAATTTTAACCGCAATCTAATCACCCATCATCCTAACCCCAATTTAGATTAAAACTAGACTGACTACAACCCACCCTACCTACAATTAATTCAACTTCGACCTCAATAGATATATTTCTAACCCTGACCTACCTTAACCACCTTGACCATAAATTATACAATATAATTGATTGACCTAAAACATAATTTAAAATGGAAACCCCCAAAATAAATCGATATCCTATGTAATATTAATGAAATAAAAAAGGAATAAGGAAAAAAAGGTTATACCACAAGAGGGACACCTGAGGGCGCCACAGTCAACATGAAGTCCTCGAGGATGTTTGGGTATGGATATGGACGTTTGTGTAATATTTTTTGCCACAAGCAAACCAAGAATACACACCGTAGAGAAGTTTAAAGAGCCAAGCGCGCTGAGAACACGACGGTAAACACTTTACAACATGTGTACATAACTAAACATATACTAACACCTAACTACCAGTTTATTAACAATGAATTAATACATCGACTGATAGTGAGTGCATCATGAATTATTGATGAATTAATGATATGTATACATTAACAAATTAATGAGTGACATATGAATAGACTAGGGTTAAATTGGGCCTATTCGGTGCGTACTCTCTCTTAAGCTGGGAAGCCTCGACTTCCCGGCTTGACGGAATCCTAAGGCACCGCTCATTTTTGATCCTCTGCTGCCATCTTTTGGAATAGTCATGCCACATCACTTAGTATGATTTCAGGTTTTTCAACAGCTCGTATTCCAAAAAATACCAAACCTTGGCTACCTGATAAGTCAGAAGAATGTCAACCGAACTGTTCACATCTTGTTCAATCGATTCAGGTACTTTACTGTTCTGTTCCTTTATTTTTTATTGTTATTTTTTAACATTACACACACTGCCAATTGCCTGTGTGTGTGTGTGTGTGTGTGTGTGTGTGTGTGTCTGTGTCTGTGTCTGTGTGTGTGTGTGTGTGTGTGTGTGTGTCCACGTACTCGGCCCATGAATCTCATTCTGATACCAGGGGTTACCATTCGTGTTCTTGAACGATTATTGCATTTTTGTGCTTATCATATGTTTTGTTTTGTTTTTTTTGTGTGTGTGTTGTGTGTCATAGGTTCGTGGTCTCGTGGATGTGTGGGTCGTGTGCTGCCCACCTCGGCCACGGACGGATCTTCTGCTCCAAGTCTGACTCGGATCATGTCCTGCTGAAATAAATAAATAAAAGGTAGGCAAATAGTTAGACATACACATGGATTGATGGATGCTTTACTGATCCCCAAGGAAATAAAAGTCCCTGTGGTACAATACAACACACATCATTGACATTACAAACCAGCAAAAAGGACATGTTTGAGTTTCAACCAATGGGATTCCAAACATTTGCATACGGCCAATAGGAGAGCAGACATTTGCATACTGCTACCTCCAGCCAATAGGAGAGCAAAGATTAGCATACGTCTCATTTCAATGCCACTAATTTGAATGCCGCCTCTGGTTTTAACTCTTAACCTATGAGCAAAACCCTAACCACGCCCCCAATCCAAGGCCTAACCCCAAGCTAACCCCAGACTTACTGAAAGCTGGCACCTGCTGTTTAGGTTAGGAACTGCATCTAACCCCAAGCTAACCCCAGACTTACTGAAAGCTGGCACCTGCTGTTTAGGTTAGGAACTGCATCTAACCCCAAGCTAACCCCAGACTTACTGAAAGCTGGCACCTGCTGTTTAGGTTAGGAACTGCATCTAACCCCAAGCTAACCCCAGACTTACTGAAAGCTGGCACCTGCTGTTTAGGTTAGGAACTGCATCTAACCCCAAGCTAACCCCAGACTTACTGAAAGCTGGCACCTGCTGTTTAGGTTAGGAACTGCATCTAACCCCACATGAAATTAAGAAACCCAAATGAAAGGGCACATTTTCTGCATAATTGCACAGCTTGTAACCCTTGTAACCAATCATGGCTACATCTCTGTAGCAAGCTTTAGGAGCTGAGAAATCGATCCAAGTTTGAATTAGGGCCTGTTTATGTAGCTGCAGACAGTTCTCTTGTCCTTTATGTTCCACGTTTCCTTAATCTTAACCATCACCTAATCCCTAATTACTCTAACCCCAACCTCAATAAACCTAATCTTAACCATCACCTAATCCCTAATTACTCTAACCCCAACCTCAATAAACCTAATCTTAACCATAACCTCATTCCTAATTATTCCAACCCCAACCTCAATAAGCCTAATCTTAACCATAACCTAATCCCTAATTACTCTAACCCCAACCTCAATAAACCTAATCTTAACCATCACCTAATCCCTAATTACTCTAACCCCAACCTCAATAAACCTAATCTTAACCATCACCTAATCCCTAATTACTCTAACCCCAACCTCAATAAACCTAATCTTAACCATAACCTCATTCCTAATTATTCCAACCCCAACCTCAATAAGCCTAATCTTAACCATAACCTAATCCCTAATTACTCTAACCCCAACCTCAATAGACTCATCTCAACGATGACCTTACCCCAATTATTTACCATAACCCAACCCCTAATTACTCTAACCCTAAGCTTAATAAACCTAATTTCAACCCAATTCCCAATTATTCCAACCCCAACCACAATAAACTCCATTTCAACCATAACCCAACTC
This sequence comes from Trichomycterus rosablanca, assembly GCF_030014385.1. Taxonomy (NCBI): domain Eukaryota; kingdom Metazoa; phylum Chordata; class Actinopteri; order Siluriformes; family Trichomycteridae; genus Trichomycterus; species Trichomycterus rosablanca. The sequence goes on from NW_026947255.1 coordinate 245,653, forward strand.
CCAATTATTCTAACCCTAATCCTAATAAACCTTCCAACTAGAACCTAACCTTCATTTACACTGTCCCCAATCACAATAAATGAAATTTCAATTATAGTTCAGTCCATAATTATATCAACTCTAACCTTAATAAACCTAATTACAACTTCAACCCAATTTCCAAGTACTTTAAATTCAATACACTGAAGCTCTACTACAACCTAATCTTTGATCATCCTAGCCCTGACCCCAAATAAACTGAATTTTAACCGCAATCTAATCACCCATCATCCTAACCCCAATTTAGATTAAAACTAGACTGACTACAACCCACCCTACCTACAATTAATTCAACTTCGACCTCAATAGATATATTTCTAACCCTGACCTACCTTAACCACCTTGACCATAAATTATACAATATAATTGATTGACCTAAAACATAATTTAAAATGGAAACCCCCAAAATAAATCGATATCCTATGTAATATTAATGAAATAAAAAAGGAATAAGGAAAAAAAGGTTATACCACAAGAGGGACACCTGAGGGCGCCACAATCAACATGAAGTCCTCGAGGATGTTTGGGTATGGATATGGACGTTTGTGTAATATTTTTTGCCACAAGCAAACCAAGAATACACACCGTAGAGAAGTTTAAAGAGCCAAGCGCGCTGAGAACACGACGGTAAACACTTTACAACATGTGTACATAACTAAACATATACTAACACCTAACTACCAGTTTATTAACAATGAATTAATACATCGACTGATAGTGAGTGCATCATGAATTATTGATGAATTAATGATATGTATACATTAACAAATTAATGAGTGACATATGAATAGACTAGGGTTAAATTGGGCCTATTCGGTGCGTACTCTCTCTTAAGCTGGGAAGCCTCGACTTCCCGGCTTGACGGAATCCTAAGGCACCGCTCATTTTTGATCCTCTGCTGCCATCTTTTGGAATAGTCATGCCACATCACTTAGTATGATTTCAGGTTTTTCAACAGCTCGTATTCCAAAAAATACCAAACCTTGGCTACCTGATAAGTCAGAAGAATGTCAACCGAACTGTTCACATCTTGTTCAATCGATTCAGGTACTTTACTGTTCTGTTCCTTTATTTTTTATTGTTATTTTTTAACATTACACACACTGCCAATTGCCTGTGTGTGTGTGTGTGTGTGTGTGTGTGTGTGTGTGTGTCTGTGTCTGTGTCTGTGTGTGTGTGTGTGTGTGTGTGTGTCCACGTACTCGGCCCATGAATCTCATTCTGATACCAGGGGTTACCATTCGTGTTCTTGAACGATTATTGCATTTTTGTGCTTATCATATGTTTTGTTTTGTTTTTTTTGTGTGTGTGTTGTGTGTCATAGGTTCGTGGTCTCGTGGATGTGTGGGTCGTGTGCTGCCCACCTCGGCCACGGACGGATCTTCTGCTCCAAGTCTGACTCGGATCATGTCCTGCTGAAATAAATAAATAAAAGGTAGGCAAATAGTTAGACATACACATGGATTGATGGATGCTTTACTGATCCCCAAGGAAATAAAAGTCCCTGTGGTACAATACAACACACATCATTGACATTACAAACCAGCAAAAAGGACATGTTTGAGTTTCAACCAATGGGATTCCAAACATTTGCATACGGCCAATAGGAGAGCAGACATTTGCATACTGCTACCTCCAGCCAATAGGAGAGCAAAGATTAGCATACGTCTCATTTCAATGCCACTAATTTGAATGCCGCCTCTGGTTTTAACTCTTAACCTATGAGCAAAACCCTAACCACGCCCCCAATCCAAGGCCTAACCCCAAGCTAACCCCAGACTTACTGCAAGGTGGCACCTGCTGTTTAGGTTAGGAACTGCATCTAACCCCAAGCTAACCCCAGACTTACTGAAAGCTGGCACCTGCTGTTTAGGTTAGGAACTGCATCTAACCCCACATGAAATTAAGAAACCCAAATGAAAGGGCACATTTTCTGCATAATTGCACAGCTTGTAACCCTTGTAACCAATCATGGCTACATCTCTGTAGCAAGCTTTAGGAGCTGAGAAATCGATCCAAGTTTGAATTAGGGCCTGTTTATGTAGCTGCAGACAGTTCTCTTGTCCTTTATGTTCCACGTTTCCTTAATTTTAACCATAACCTAATCCCTAATTATTCTAACCCCAACCTCAATAAACCTAATCTTAACCATTACCTAATCCCTAATTATTCTAACCCCAACCTCAATAAACCTAATCTTAACCATTACCTAATCCCTAATTACTCTAACCCCAACCTCAATAAACCTAATCTTAACCATTACCTAATCCCTAATTACTCTAACCCCAACCTCAATAAACCTAATCTTAACCATAACCTCATTCCTAATTATTCCAACCCCAACCTCAATAAGCCTAATCTTAACCATAACCTAATCCCTAATTACTCTAACCCCAACCTCAATAAACCTAATCTTAACCATTACCTAATCCCTAATTACTCTAACCCCAACCTCAATAAACCTAATCTTAACCATAACCTAATCTTAACCATCACCTAATCCCTAATTACTCTAACCCCAACCTCAATAAACCTAATCTTAACCATCACCTAATCCCTAATTACTCTAACCCCAACCTCAATAAACCTAATCTTAACCATAACCTCATTTCTAATTATTCCAACCCCAACCTCAATAAGCCTAATCTTAACCATAACCTAATCCCTAATTATTCTAACCCCAACCTCAATAGACTCATCTCAACGATGACCTTACCCCAATTATTTACCATAACCCAACCCCTAATTACTCTAACCCTAAGCTTAATAAACCTAATTTCAACCCAATTCCCAATTATTCCCGTATCTCGGACGCCTTTAGGACCAGGGTCACGGGGCTCCGATATGTCGCTCGTGCCTACGCGCGGTCCGTCGTACTCTGGTCCGGTGGGCCTACGACATCCGGTTCCCTCGCGGGACCTCCGCACGTCGTCTGGGGCCTGACGACTACTCGCGTACGCGTCGGGGCCCGTGTCTCGGCCGCCTTTCGGACCACGGTGACGGGGCTCCGATATGTCGCTCGTGGCCGGGCCCCCTCCGACGTGCTCGGTTTCGGTGCGCCTACGTCCTACGGTTCCGCCGCGGGACCCCGAAACGTGGTTTTTTGGGCCTACTCGCGTACGCGTCGGGGGCCCGTATCTCGGCCGTCTTTCCACGCGGGACCGCGGGGCTCCGATATGTCGCTGGTAGGTTGGACCTGCACGCCCTGTGCGATTTTGGAGGTCCTACGACGTTTCTTCGAATTTTCCCGATTATTTGACTGAGTGTAGACTAGGGTCAGATCGGCCGCATTCTCTTAATCCGGGAACCTTGCACCATATGGTCGCTGCTTCCCGGCTTAAGGATCTGACCTCTGCAGGGCATGTTCGGAACTGCATCGACATTAAGAAAAGGAAATAAGAAACCCGATGAAACGGCACATTTTCCAGTGTTAGTGCACAGCTTGAAGTTTGTTCTTCTGACCAATCGTTGCTACATCTATGCTGTAGCAGCCTCAAGAGCTGAGAAATCCCATTTTGAATGAATTAAAAGTCAATCGGCGTCTATCCCAGTGGGTTCGGACACCAGCTCTGAATATCCTTCATGAACATAATATCATTGTATGTTGTGTTTGTCTGGATTGAGCTTTTTACATGAAATTATTTACACACTTTATGAACAGATTTTGGAAAGCTCTTTCACTTTGCATTGGAAACACTACATTTCAAGCCGACCACTTCTCCCTGCTCACAGCTGGAAACGCACCGCTCGTTTTTAACCCTCTGCTGCCATCTACTGGACGTTTTCGGTTACAACGTCCTCATGTACTTTTAGAAGTCATACAGCACCAGTTTGTAGGACTTTCAAGGTAGAATGAACCACCTCGTACCCCCCCAACGACACCAGCTATCTTTTTTTGTACCCCCACTGCCTAATTACTTTTACTGGGCTCCAATCTTTAAGTCAGAAGAATGTCAACCGATTTTTGTACCTCATTACAAAACAAACCCCAAGCTAACCCCAGACTTACTGCAAGGTGGCACCTGCTGTTTAGGTTAGGAACTGCATCTAACCCCAAGCTAACCCCAGACTTACTGAAAGCTGGCACCTGCTGTTTAGGTTAGGAACTGCATCTAACCCCAAGCTAACCCCAGACTTACTGAAAGCTGGCACCTGCTGTTTAGGTTAGGAACTGCATCTAACCCCAAGCTAACCCCAGACTTACTGAAAGCTGGCACCTGCTGTTTAGGTTAGGAACTGCATCTAACCCCACATGAAATTAAGAAACCCAAATGAAAGGGCACATTTTCTGCATAATTGCACAGCTTGTAACCCTTGTAACCAATCATGGCTACATCTCTGTAGCAAGCTTTAGGAGCTGAGAAATCGATCCAAGTTTGAATTAGGGCCTGTTTATGTAGCTGCAGACAGTTCTCTTGTCCTTTATGTTCCACGTTTCCTTAATCTTAACCATCACCTAATCCCTAATTACTCTAACCCCAACCTCAATAAACCTAATCTTAACCATCACCTAATCCCTAATTACTCTAACCCCAACCTCAATAAACCTAATCTTAACCATAACCTCATTCCTAATTATTCCAACCCCAACCTCAATAAGCCTAATCTTAACCATAACCTAATCCCTAATTACTCTAACCCCAACCTCAATAAACCTAATCTTAACCATCACCTAATCCCTAATTACTCTAACCCCAACCTCAATAAACCTAATCTTAACCATCACCTAATCCCTAATTACTCTAACCCCAACCTCAATAAACCTAATCTTAACCATAACCTCATTCCTAATTATTCCAACCCCAACCTCAATAAGCCTAATCTTAACCATAACCTAATCCCTAATTACTCTAACCCCAACCTCAATAGACTCATCTCAACGATGACCTTACCCCAATTATTTACCATAACCCAACCCCTAATTACTCTAACCCTAAGCTTAATAAACCTAATTTCAACCCAATTCCCAATTATTCCAACCCCAACCACAATAAACTCCATTTCAACCATAACCCAACTCCCAATTATTCTAACCCTAATCCTAATAAACCTTCCAACTAGAACCTAACCTTCATTTACACTGTCCCCAATCACAATAAATGAAATTTCAATTATAGTTCAGTCCATAATTATATCAACTCTAACCTTAATAAACCTAATTACAACTTCAACCCAATTTCCAAGTACTTTAAATTCAATACACTGAAGCTCTACTACAACCTAATCTTTGATCATCCTAGCCCTGACCCCAAATAAACTGAATTTTAACCGCAATCTAATCACCCATCATCCTAACCCCAATTTAGATTAAAACTAGACTGACTACAACCCACCCTACCTACAATTAATTCAACTTCGACCTCAATAGATATATTTCTAACCCTGACCTACCTTAACCACCTTGACCATAAATTATACAATATAATTGATTGACCTAAAACATAATTTAAAATGGAAACCCCCAAAATAAATCGATATCCTATGTAATATTAATGAAATAAAAAAGGAATAAGGAAAAAAAGGTTATACCACAAGAGGGACACCTGAGGGCGCCACAGTCAACATGAAGTCCTCGAGGATGTTTGGGTATGGATATGGACGTTTGTGTAATATTTTTTGCCACAAGCAAACCAAGAATACACACCGTAGAGAAGTTTAAAGAGCCAAGCGCGCTGAGAACACGACGGTAAACACTTTACAACATGTGTACATAACTAAACATATACTAACACCTAACTACCAGTTTATTAACAATGAATTAATACATCGACTGATAGTGAGTGCATCATGAATTATTGATGAATTAATGATATGTATACATTAACAAATTAATGAGTGACATATGAATAGACTAGGGTTAAATTGGGCCTATTCGGTGCGTACTCTCTCTTAAGCTGGGAAGCCTCGACTTCCCGGCTTGACGGAATCCTAAGGCACCGCTCATTTTTGATCCTCTGCTGCCATCTTTTGGAATAGTCATGCCACATCACTTAGTATGATTTCAGGTTTTTCAACAGCTCGTATTCCAAAAAATACCAAACCTTGGCTACCTGATAAGTCAGAAGAACACACGCGAGACAGATTGTGTGTGTGTACATATATATGTTTATGTGTGTGTGTGTGTGTGCATATTTGTGTGTATTTGTCTTTATGCGTGGATTAATATTTGTGTCTGTGTGTGTGTGTGTGTGTGTGTGTGTGTGAGTGTGTGTGGTCTGTGTCTGTGTCTGTGTGTGTGTGTGTGTGTGTGTGTGTCCACGTACTCGGCCCATGAATCTCATTCTGATACCAGGGGTTACCATTCGTGTTCTTGAACGATTATTGCATTTTTGTGCTTATCATATGTTTTGTTTTGTTTTTTTTGTGTGTGTGTTGTGTGTCATAGGTTCGTGGTCTCGTGGATGTGTGGGTCGTGTGCTGCCCACCTCGGCCACGGACGGATCTTCTGCTCCAAGTCTGACTCGGATCATGTCCTGCTGAAATAAATAAATAAAAGGTAGGCAAATAGTTAGACATACACATGGATTGATGGATGCTTTACTGATCCCCAAGGAAATAAAAGTCCCTGTGGTACAATACAACACACATCATTGACATTACAAACCAGCAAAAAGGACATGTTTGAGTTTCAACCAATGGGATTCCAAACATTTGCATACGGCCAATAGGAGAGCAGACATTTGCATACTGCTACCTCCAGCCAATAGGAGAGCAAAGATTAGCATACGTCTCATTTCAATGCCACTAATTTGAATGCCGCCTCTGGTTTTAACTCTAACCCTAACCCTAACCCTAACCCTAACCCTAACCCTAACCCTAACCCTAACCCTAACCCTAAGCTTAATAAACCTAATTTCAACCCAATTCCCAATTATTCCAACCCCAACCACAATAAACTCCATTTCAACCATAACCCAACTCCCAATTATTCTAACCCTAATCCTAATAAACCTTCCAACTAGAACCTAACCTTCATTTACACTGTCCCCAATCACAATAAATGAAATTTCAATTATAGTTCAGTCCATAATTATATCAACTCTAACCTTAATAAACCTAATTACAACTTCAACCCAATTTCCAAGTACTTTAAATTCAATACACTGAAGCTCTACTACAACCTAATCTTTGATCATCCTAGCCCTGACCCCAAATAAACTGAATTTTAACCGCAATCTAATCACCCATCATCCTAACCCCAATTTAGATTAAAACTAGACTGACTACAACCCACCCTACCTACAATTAATTCAACTTCGACCTCAATAGATATATTTCTAACCCTGACCTACCTTAACCACCTTGACCATAAATTATACAATATAATTGATTGACCTAAAACATAATTTAAAATGGAAACCCCCAAAATAAATCGATATCCTATGTAATATTAATGAAATAAAAAAGGAATAAGGAAAAAAAGGTTATACCACAAGAGGGACACCTGAGGGCGCCACAGTCAACATGAAGTCCTCGAGGATGTTTGGGTATGGATATGGACGTTTGTGTAATATTTTTTGCCACAAGCAAACCAAGAATACACACCGTAGAGAAGTTTAAAGAGCCAAGCGCGCTGAGAACACGACGGTAAACACTTTACAACATGTGTACATAACTAAACATATACTAACACCTAACTACCAGTTTATTAACAATGAATTAATACATCGACTGATAGTGAGTGCATCATGAATTATTGATGAATTAATGATATGTATACATTAACAAATTAATGAGTGACATATGAATAGACTAGGGTTAAATTGGGCCTATTCGGTGCGTACTCTCTCTTAAGCTGGGAAGCCTCGACTTCCCGGCTTGACGGAATCCTAAGGCACCGCTCATTTTTGATCCTCTGCTGCCATCTTTTGGAATAGTCATGCCACATCACTTAGTATGATTTCAGGTTTTTCAACAGCTCGTATTCCAAAAAATACCAAACCTTGGCTACCTGATAAGTCAGAAGAATGTCAACCGAACTGTTCACATCTTGTTCAATCGATTCAGGTACTTTACTGTTCTGTTCCTTTATTTTTTATTGTTATTTTTTAACATTACACACACTGCCAATTGCCTGTGTGTGTGTGTGTGTGTGTGTGTGTGTGTGTGTGTGTCTGTGTCTGTGTCTGTGTGTGTGTGTGTGTGTGTGTGTGTGTCCACGTACTCGGCCCATGAATCTCATTCTGATACCAGGGGTTACCATTCGTGTTCTTGAACGATTATTGCATTTTTGTGCTTATCATATGTTTTGTTTTGTTTTTTTTGTGTGTGTGTTGTGTGTCATAGGTTCGTGGTCTCGTGGATGTGTGGGTCGTGTGCTGCCCACCTCGGCCACGGACGGATCTTCTGCTCCAAGTCTGACTCGGATCATGTCCTGCTGAAATAAATAAATAAAAGGTAGGCAAATAGTTAGACATACACATGGATTGATGGATGCTTTACTGATCCCCAAGGAAATAAAAGTCCCTGTGGTACAATACAACACACATCATTGACATTACAAACCAGCAAAAAGGACATGTTTGAGTTTCAACCAATGGGATTCCAAACATTTGCATACGGCCAATAGGAGAGCAGACATTTGCATACTGCTACCTCCAGCCAATAGGAGAGCAAAGATTAGCATACGTCTCATTTCAATGCCACTAATTTGAATGCCGCCTCTGGTTTTAACTCTTAACCTAACCCTAACCCTAACCCTAACCCTAACCCTAACCCTAACCCTAACCCTAACCCTAACCCAGACAGTTCTCTTGTCCTTTATGTTCCACGTTTCCTTAATCTTAACCATCACCTAATCCCTAATTACTCTAACCCCAACCTCAATAAACCTAATCTTAACCATCACCTAATCCCTAATTACTCTAACCCCAACCTCAATAAACCTAATCTTAACCATAACCTCATTCCTAATTATTCCAACCCCAACCTCAATAAGCCTAATCTTAACCATAACCTAATCCCTAATTACTCTAACCCCAACCTCAATAAACCTAATCTTAACCATCACCTAATCCCTAATTACTCTAACCCCAACCTCAATAAACCTAATCTTAACCATCACCTCATTCCTAATTATTCCAACCCCAACCTCAATAAGCCTAATCTTAACCATAACCTAATCCCTAATTACTCTAACCCCAACCTCAATAGACTCATCTCAACGATGACCTTACCCCAATTATTTACCATAACCCAACCCCTAATTACTCTAACCCTAAGCTTAATAAACCTAATTTCAACCCAATTCCCAATTATTCCAACCCCAACCACAATAAACTCCATTTCAACCATAACCCAACTCCCAATTATTCTAACCCTAATCCTAATAAACCTTCCAACTAGAACCTAACCTTCATTTACACTGTCCCCAATCACAATAAATGAAATTTCAATTATAGTTCAGTCCATAATTATATCAACTCTAACCTTAATAAACCTAATTACAACTTCAACCCAATTTCCAAGTACTTTAAATTCAATACACTGAAGCTCTACTACAACCTAATCTTTGATCATCCTAGCCCTGACCCCAAATAAACTGAATTTTAACCGCAATCTAATCACCCATCATCCTAACCCCAATTTAGATTAAAACTAGACTGACTACAACCCACCCTACCTACAATTAATTCAACTTCGACCTCAATAGATATATTTCTAACCCTGACCTACCTTAACCACCTTGACCATAAATTATACAATATAATTGATTGACCTAAAACATAATTTAAAATGGAAACCCCCAAAATAAATCGATATCCTATGTAATATTAATGAAATAAAAAAGGAATAAGGAAAAAAAGGTTATACCACAAGAGGGACACCTGAGGGCGCCACAGTCAACATGAAGTCCTCGAGGATGTTTGGGTATGGATATGGACGTTTGTGTAATATTTTTTGCCACAAGCAAACCAAGAATACACACCGTAGAGAAGTTTAAAGAGCCAAGCGCGCTGAGAACACGACGGTAAACACTTTACAACATGTGTACATAACTAAACATATACTAACACCTAACTACCAGTTTATTAACAATGAATTAATACATCGACTGATAGTGAGTGCATCATGAATTATTGATGAATTAATGATATGTATACATTAACAAATTAATGAGTGACATATGAATAGACTAGGGTTAAATTGGGCCTATTCGGTGCGTACTCTCTCTTAAGCTGGGAAGCCTCGACTTCCCGGCTTGACGGAATCCTAAGGCACCGCTCATTTTTGATCCTCTGCTTCCATCTTTTGGAATAGTCATGCCACATCACTTAGTATGATTTCAGGTTTTTCAACAGCTCGTATTCCAAAAAATACCAAACCTTGGCTACCTGATAAGTCAGAAGAATGTCAACCGAACTGTTCACATCTTGTTCAATCGATTCAGGTACTTTACTGTTCTGTTCCTTTATTTTTTATTGTTATTTTTTAACATTACACACACTGCCAATTGCCTGTGTGTGTGTGTGTGTGTGTGTGTGTGTGTGTGTGTGTGTGTCTGTGTCTGTGTCTGTGTGTGTGTGTGTGTGTGTGTGTGTCCACGTACTCGGCCCATGAATCTCATTCTGATACCAGGGGTTACCATTCGTGTTCTTGAACGATTATTGCATTTTTGTGCTTATCATATGTTTTGTTTTGTTTTTTTTGTGTGTGTGTTGTGTGTCATAGGTTCGTGGTCTCGTGGATGTGTGGGTCGTGTGCTGCCCACCTCGGCCACGGACGGATCTTCTGCTCCAAGTCTGACTCGGATCATGTCCTGCTGAAATAAATAAATAAAAGGTAGGCAAATAGTTAGACATACACATGGATTGATGGATGCTTTACTGATCCCCAAGGAAATAAAAGTCCCTGTGGTACAATACAACACACATCATTGACATTACAAACCAGCAAAAAGGACATGTTTGAGTTTCAACCAATGGGATTCCAAACATTTGCATACGGCCAATAGGAGAGCAGACATTTGCATACTGCTACCTCCAGCCAATAGGAGAGCAAAGATTAGCATACGTCTCATTTCAATGCCACTAATTTGAATGCCGCCTCTGGTTTTAACTCTTAACCTAACCCTAACCCTAACCCTAACCCTAACCCTAACCCTAACCCTAACCCTAACCCTAACCCTAACCCTGACCCCAAATAAACTGAATTTTAACCGCAATCTAATCACCCATCATCCTAACCCCAATTTAGATTAAAACTAGACTGACTACAACCCACCCTACCTACAATTAATTCAACTTCGACCTCAATAGATATATTTCTAACCCTGACCTACCTTAACCACCTTGACCATAAATTATACAATATAATTGATTGACCTAAAACATAATTTAAAATGGAAACCCCCAAAATAAATCGATATCCTATGTAATATTAATGAAATAAAAAAGGAATAAGGAAAAAAAGGTTATACCACAAGAGGGACACCTGAGGGCGCCACAGTCAACATGAAGTCCTCGAGGATGTTTGGGTATGGATATGGACGTTTGTGTAATATTTTTTGCCACAAGCAAACCAAGAATACACACCGTAGAGAAGTTTAAAGAGCCAAGCGCGCTGAGAACACGACGGTAAACACTTTACAACATGTGTACATAACTAAACATATACTAACACCTAACTACCAGTTTATTAACAATGAATTAATACATCGACTGATAGTGAGTGCATCATGAATTATTGATGAATTAATGATATGTATACATTAACAAATTAATGAGTGACATATGAATAGACTAGGGTTAAATTGGGCCTATTCGGTGCGTACTCTCTCTTAAGCTGGGAAGCCTCGACTTCCCGGCTTGACGGAATCCTAAGGCACCGCTCATTTTTGATCCTCTGCTGCCATCTTTTGGAATAGTCATGCCACATCACTTAGTATGATTTCAGGTTTTTCAACAGCTCGTATTCCAAAAAATACCAAACCTTGGCTACCTGATAAGTCAGAAGAATGTCAACCGAACTGTTCACATCTTGTTCAATCGATTCAGGTACTTTACTGTTCTGTTCCTTTATTTTTTATTGTTATTTTTTAACATTACACACACTGCCAATTGCCTGTGTGTGTGTGTGTGTGTGTGTGTGTGTGTGTGTGTGTCTGTGTCTGTGTCTGTGTGTGTGTGTGTGTGTGTGTGTGTCCACGTACTCGGCCCATGAATCTCATTCTGATACCAGGGGTTACCATTCGTGTTCTTGAACGATTATTGCATTTTTGTGCTTATCATATGTTTTGTTTTGTTTTTTTTGTGTGTGTGTTGTGTGTCATAGGTTCGTGGTCTCGTGGATGTGTGGGTCGTGTGCTGCCCACCTCGGCCACGGACGGATCTTCTGCTCCAAGTCTGACTCGGATCATGTCCTGCTGAAATAAATAAATAAAAGGTAGGCAAATAGTTAGACATACACATGGATTGATGGATGCTTTACTGATCCCCAAGGAAATAAAAGTCCCTGTGGTACAATACAACACACATCATTGACATTACAAACCAGCAAAAAGGACATGTTTGAGTTTCAACCAATGGGATTCCAAACATTTGCATACGGCCAATAGGAGAGCAGACATTTGCATACTGCTACCTCCAGCCAATAGGAGAGCAAAGATTAGCATACGTCTCATTTCAATGCCACTAATTTGAATGCCGCCTCTGGTTTTAACTCTTAACCTAACCCTAACCCTAACCCTAACCCTAACCCTAACCCTAACCCTAACCCTAACCCTAACCCTAAAACATAATTTAAAATGGAAACCCCCAAAATCAATCGATATCCTATGTAATATTAATGAAATAAAAAAGGAATAAGGAAAAAAAGGTTATACCACAAGAGGGACACCTGAGGGCGCCACAGTCAACATGAAGTCCTCGAGGATGTTTGGGTATGGATATGGACGTTTTGTGTAATATTTTTTGCCACAAGCAAACCAAGAATACACACCGTAGAGAAGTTTAAAGAGCCAAGCGCGCTGAGAACACGACGGTAAACACTTTACAACATGTGTACATAACTAAACATATACTAACACCTAACTACCAGTTTATTAACAATGAATTAATACATCGACTGATAGTGAGTGCATCATGAATTATTGATGAATTAATGATATGTATACATTAACAAATTAATGAGTGACATATGAATAGACTAGGGTTAAATTGGGCCTATTCGGTGCGTACTCTCTCTTAAGCTGGGAAGCCTCGACTTCCCGGCTTGACGGAATCCTAAGGCACCGCTCATTTTTGATCCTCTGCTGCCATCTTTTGGAATAGTCATGCCACATCACTTAGTATGATTTCAGGTTTTTCAACAGCTCATATTCCAAAAAATACCAAACCTTGGCTACCTGATAAGTCAGAAGAATGTCAACCGAACTGTTCACATCTTGTTCAATCGATTCAGGTACTTTACTGTTCTGTTCCTTTATTTTTTATTGTTATTTTTTAACATTACACACACTGCCAATTGCCTGTGTGTGTGTGTGTGTGTGTGTGTGTGTGTCTGTGTCTGTGTCTGTGTGTGTGTGTGTGTGTGTGTGTGTCCACGTACTCGGCCCATGAATCTCATTCTGATACCAGGGGTTACCATTCGTGTTCTTGAACGATTATTGCATTTTTGTGCTTATCATATGTTTTGTTTTGTTTTTTTTGTGTGTGTGTTGTGTGTCATAGGTTCGTGGTCTCGTGGATGTGTGGGTCGTGTGCTGCCCACCTCGGCCACGGACGGATCTTCTGCTCCAAGTCTGACTCGGATCATGTCCTGCTGAAATAAATAAATAAAAGGTAGGCAAATAGTTAGACATACACATGGATTGATGGATGCTTTACTGATCCCCAAGGAAATAAAAGTCCCTGTGGTACAATACAACACACATCATTGACATTACAAACCAGCAAAAAGGACATGTTTGAGTTTCAACCAATGGGATTCCAAACATTTGCATACGGCCAATAGGAGAGCAGACATTTGCATACTGCTACCTCCAGCCAATAGGAGAGCAAAGATTAGCATACGTCTCATTTCAATGCCACTAATTTGAATGCCGCCTCTGGTTTTAACTCTTAACCTATGAGCAAAACCCTAACCACGCCCCCAATCCAAGGCCTAACCCCAAGCTAACCCCAGACTTACTGAAAGCTGGCACCTGCTGTTTAGGTTAGGAACTGCATCTAACCCCAAGCTAACCCCAGACTTACTGAAAGCTGGCACCTGCTGTTTAGGTTAGGAACTGCATCTAACCCCAAGCTAACCCCAGACTTACTGAAAGCTGGCACCTGCTGTTTAGGTTAGGAACTGCATCTAACCCCAAGCTAACCCCAGACTTACTGAAAGCTGGCACCTGCTGTTTAGGTTAGGAACTGCATCTAACCCCAAGCTAACCCCAGACTTACTGAAAGCTGGCACCTGCTGTTTAGGTTAGGAACTGCATCTAACCCCACATGAAATTAAGAAACCCAAATGAAAGGGCACATTTTCTGCATAATTGCACAGCTTGTAACCCTTGTAACCAATCATGGCTACATCTCTGTAGCAAGCTTTAGGAGCTGAGAAATCGATCCAAGTTTGAATTAGGGCCTGTTTATGTAGCTGCAGACAGTTCTCTTGTCCTTTATGTTCCACGTTTCCTTAATCTTAACCATCACCTAATCCCTAATTACTCTAACCCCAACCTCAATAAACCTAATCTTAACCATCACCTAATCCCTAATTACTCTAACCCCAACCTCAATAAACCTAATCTTAACCATAACCTCATTCCTAATTATTCCAACCCCAACCTCAATAAGCCTAATCTTAACCATAACCTAATCCCTAATTACTCTAACCCCAACCTCAATAAACCTAATCTTAACCATCACCTAATCCCTAATTACTCTAACCCCAACCTCAATAAACCTAATCTTAACCATCACCTAATCCCTAATTACTCTAACCCCAACCTCAATAAACCTAATCTTAACCATAACCTCATTCCTAATTATTCCAACCCCAACCTCAATAAGCCTAATCTTAACCATAACCTAATCCCTAATTACTCTAACCCCAACCTCAATAGACTCATCTCAACGATGACCTTACCCCAATTATTTACCATAACCCAACCCCTAATTACTCTAACCCTAAGCTTAATAAACCTAATTTCAACCCAATTCCCAATTATTCCAACCCCAACCACAATAAACTCCATTTCAACCATAACCCAACTCCCAATTATTCTAACCCTAATCCTAATAAACCTTCCAACTAGAACCTAACCTTCATTTACACTGTCCCCAATCACAATAAATGAAATTTCAATTATAGTTCAGTCCATAATTATATCAACTCTAACCTTAATAAACCTAATTACAACTTCAACCCAATTTCCAAGTACTTTAAATTCAATACACTGAAGCTCTACTACAACCTAATCTTTGATCATCCTAGCCCTGACCCCAAATAAACTGAATTTTAACCGCAATCTAATCACCCATCATCCTAACCCCAATTTAGATTAAAACTAGACTGACTACAACCCACCCTACCTACAATTAATTCAACTTCGACCTCAATAGATATATTTCTAACCCTGACCTACCTTAACCACCTTGACCATAAATTATACAATATAATTGATTGACCTAAAACATAATTTAAAATGGAAACCCCCAAAATAAATCGATATCCTATGTAATATTAATGAAATAAAAAAGGAATAAGGAAAAAAAGGTTATACCACAAGAGGGACACCTGAGGGCGCCACAGTCAACATGAAGTCCTCGAGGATGTTTGGGTATGGATATGGACGTTTGTGTAATATTTTTTGCCACAAGCAAACCAAGAATACACACCGTAGAGAAGTTTAAAGAGCCAAGCGCGCTGAGAACACGACGGTAAACACTTTACAACATGTGTACATAACTAAACATATACTAACACCTAACTACCAGTTTATTAACAATGAATTAATACATCGACTGATAGTGAGTGCATCATGAATTATTGATGAATTAATGATATGTATACATTAACAAATTAATGAGTGACATATGAATAGACTAGGGTTAAATTGGGCCTATTCGGTGCGTACTCTCTCTTAAGCTGGGAAGCCTCGACTTCCCGGCTTGACGGAATCCTAAGGCACCGCTCATTTTTGATCCTCTGCTGCCATCTTTTGGAATAGTCATGCCACATCACTTAGTATGATTTCAGGTTTTTCAACAGCTCGTATTCCAAAAAATACCAAACCTTGGCTACCTGATAAGTCAGAAGAATGTCAACCGAACTGTTCACATCTTGTTCAATCGATTCAGGTACTTTACTGTTCTGTTCCTTTATTTTTTATTGTTATTTTTTAACATTACACACACTGCCAATTGCCTGTGTGTGTGTGTGTGTGTGTGTGTGTGTGTGTGTGTGTGTGTCTGTGTCTGTGTCTGTGTGTGTGTGTGTGTGTGTGTGTGTCCACGTACTCGGCCCATGAATCTCATTCTGATACCAGGGGTTACCATTCGTGTTCTTGAACGATTATTGCATTTTTGTGCTTATCATATGTTTTGTTTTGTTTTTTTTGTGTGTGTGTTGTGTGTCATAGGTTCGTGGTCTCGTGGATGTGTGGGTCGTGTGCTGCCCACCTCGGCCACGGACGGATCTTCTGCTCCAAGTCTGACTCGGATCATGTCCTGCTGAAATAAATAAATAAAAGGTAGGCAAATAGTTAGACATACACATGGATTGATGGATGCTTTACTGATCCCCAAGGAAATAAAAATCCCTGTGGTACAATACAACACACATCATTGACATTACAAACCAGCAAAAAGGACATGTTTGAGTTTCAACCAATGGGATTCCAAACATTTGCATACGGCCAATAGGAGAGCAGACATTTGCATACTGCTACCTCCAGCCAATAGGAGAGCAAAGATTAGCATACGTCTCATTTCAATGCCACTAATTTGAATGCCGCCTCTGGTTTTAACTCTTAACCTAACCCTAACCCTAACCCTAACCCTAACCCTAACCCTAACCCTAACCCTAACCCTAACCCTAGCTGCAGACAGTTCTCTTGTCCTTTATGTTCCACGTTTCCTTAATCTTAACCATCACCTAATCCCTAATTACTCTAACCCCAACCTCAATAAACCTAATCTTAACCATCACCTAATCCCTAATTACTCTAACCCCAACCTCAATAAACCTAATCTTAACCATAACCTCATTCCTAATTATTCCAACCCCAACCTCAATAAGCCTAATCTTAACCATAACCTAATCCCTAATTACTCTAACCCCAACCTCAATAAACCTAATCTTAACCATCACCTAATCCCTAATTACTCTAACCCCAACCTCAATAAACCTAATCTTAACCATCACCTAATCCCTAATTACTCTAACCCCAACCTCAATAAACCTAATCTTAACCATAACCTCATTCCTAATTATTCCAACCCCAACCTCAATAAGCCTAATCTTAACCATAACCTAATCCCTAATTACTCTAACCCCAACCTCAATAGACTCATCTCAACGATGACCTTACCCCAATTATTTACCATAACCCAACCCCTAATTACTCTAACCCTAAGCTTAATAAACCTAATTTCAACCCAATTCCCAATTATTCCAACCCCAACCACAATAAACTCCATTTCAACCATAACCCAACTCCCAATTATTCTAACCCTAATCCTAATAAACCTTCCAACTAGAACCTAACCTTCATTTACACTGTCCCCAATCACAATAAATGAAATTTCAATTATAGTTCAGTCCATAATTATATCAACTCTAACCTTAATAAACCTAATTACAACTTCAACCCAATTTCCAAGTACTTTAAATTCAATACACTGAAGCTCTACTACAACCTAATCTTTGATCATCCTAGCCCTGACCCCAAATAAACTGAATTTTAACCGCAATCTAATCACCCATCATCCTAACCCCAATTTAGATTAAAACTAGACTGACTACAACCCACCCTACCTACAATTAATTCAACTTCGACCTCAATAGATATATTTCTAACCCTGACCTACCTTAACCACCTTGACCATAAATTATACAATATAATTGATTGACCTAAAACATAATTTAAAATGGAAACCCCCAAAATAAATCGATATCCTATGTAATATTAATGAAATAAAAAAGGAATAAGGAAAAAAAGGTTATACCACAAGAGGGACACCTGAGGGCGCCACAGTCAACATGAAGTCCTCGAGGATGTTTGGGTATGGATATGGACGTTTGTGTAATATTTTTTGCCACAAGCAAACCAAGAATACACACCGTAGAGAAGTTTAAAGAGCCAAGCGCGCTGAGAACACGACGGTAAACACTTTACAACATGTGTACATAACTAAACATATACTAACACCTAACTACCAGTTTATTAACAATGAATTAATACATCGACTGATAGTGAGTGCATCATGAATTATTGATGAATTAATGATATGTATACATTAACAAATTAATGAGTGACATATGAATAGACTAGGGTTAAATTGGGCCTATTCGGTGCGTACTCTCTCTTAAGCTGGGAAGCCTCGACTTCCCGGCTTGACGGAATCCTAAGGCACCGCTCATTTTTGATCCTCTGCTGCCATCTTTTGGAATAGTCATGCCACATCACTTAGTATGATTTCAGGTTTTTCAACAGCTCGTATTCCAAAAAATACCAAACCTTGGCTACCTGATAAGTCAGAAGAATGTCAACCGAACTGTTCACATCTTGTTCAATCGATTCAGGTACTTTACTGTTCTGTTCCTTTATTTTTTATTGTTATTTTTTAACATTACACACACTGCCAATTGCCTGTGTGTGTGTGTGTGTGTGTGTGTGTGTGTGTGTGTGTCTGTGTCTGTGTCTGTGTGTGTGTGTGTGTGTGTGTGTGTCCACGTACTCGGCCCATGAATCTCATTCTGATACCAGGGGTTACCATTCGTGTTCTTGAACGATTATTGCATTTTTGTGCTTATCATATGTTTTGTTTTGTTTTTTTTGTGTGTGTGTTGTGTGTCATAGGTTCGTGGTCTCGTGGATGTGTGGGTCGTGTGCTGCCCACCTCGGCCACGGACGGATCTTCTGCTCCAAGTCTGACTCGGATCATGTCCTGCTGAAATAAATAAATAAAAGGTAGGCAAATAGTTAGACATACACATGGATTGATGGATGCTTTACTGATCCCCAAGGAAATAAAAGTCCCTGTGGTACAATACAACACACATCATTGACATTACAAACCAGCAAAAAGGACATGTTTGAGTTTCAACCAATGGGATTCCAAACATTTGCATACGGCCAATAGGAGAGCAGACATTTGCATACTGCTACCTCCAGCCAATAGGAGAGCAAAGATTAGCATACGTCTCATTTCAATGCCACTAATTTGAATGCCGCCTCTGGTTTTAACTCTTAACCTATGAGCAAAACCCTAACCACGCCCCCAATCCAAGGCCTAACCCCAAGCTAACCCCAGACTTACTGCAAGGTGGCACCTGCTGTTTAGGTTAGGAACTGCATCTAACCCCAAGCTAACCCCAGACTTACTGAAAGCTGGCACCTGCTGTTTAGGTTAGGAACTGCATCTAACCCCAAGCTAACCCCAGACTTACTGAAAGCTGGCACCTGCTGTTTAGGTTAGGAACTGCATCTAACCCCAAGCTAACCCCAGACTTACTCCAAAAACTGGCACCTGCTGTTTAGGTTAGGAACTGCATCTAACCCCAAGCTAACCCCAGACTTACTGCAAGCTGGCACCTGCTGTTTAGGTTAGGAACTGCATCTAACCCCACATGAAATTAAGAAACCCAAATGAAAGGGCACATTTTCTGCATAATTGCACAGCTTGTAACCCTTGTAACCAATCATGGCTACATCTCTGTAGCAAGCTTTAGGAGCTGAGAAATCGATCCAAGTTTGAATTAGGGCCTGTTTATGTAGCTGCAGACAGTTCTCTTGTCCTTTATGTTCCACGTTTCCTTAATTTTAACCATAACCTAATCCCTAATTATTCTAACCCCAACCTCAATAAACCTAATCTTAACCATTACCTAATCCCTAATTACTCTAACCCCAACCTCAATAAACCTAATCTTAACCATTACCTAATCCCTAATTATTCTAACCCCAACCTCAATAAACCTAATCTTAACCATTACCTAATCCCTAATTACTCTAACCCCAACCTCAATAAACCTAATCTTAACCATTACCTAATCCCTAATTACTCTAACCCCAACCTCAATAAACCTAATCTTAACCATAACCTCATTCCTAATTATTCCAACCCCAACCTCAATAAGCCTAATCTTAACCATAACCTAATCCCTAATTACTCTAACCCCAACCTCAATAAACCTAATCTTAACCATTACCTAATCCCTAATTACTCTAACCCCAACCTCAATAAACCTAATCTTAACCATAACCTAATCTTAACCATCACCTAATCCCTAATTACTCTAACCCCAACCTCAATAAACCTAATCTTAACCATAACCTAATCCCTAATTATTCTAACCCCAACCTCAATAGACTCATCTCAACGATGACCTTACCCCAATTATTTACCATAACCCAACCCCTAATTACTCTAACCCTAAGCTTAATAAACCTAATTTCAACCCAATTCCCAATTATTCCCGTATCTCGGACGCCTTTAGGACCAGGGTCACGGGGCTCCGATATGTCGCTCGTGCCTACGCGCGGTCCGTCGTACTCTGGTCCGGTGGGCCTACGACATCCGGTTCCCTCGCGGGACCTCCGCACGTCGTCTGGGGCCTGACGACTACTCGCGTACGCGTCGGGGCCCGTGTCTCGGCCGCCTTTCGGACCACGGTGACGGGGCTCCGATATGTCGCTCGTGGCCGGGCCCCCTCCGACGTGCTCGGTTTCGGTGCGCCTACGTCCTACGGTTCCGCCGCGGGACCCCGAAACGTGGTTTTTTGGGCCTACTCGCGTACGCGTCGGGGGCCCGTATCTCGGCCGTCTTTCCACGCGGGACCGCGGGGCTCCGATATGTCGCTGGTAGGTTGGACCTGCACGCCCTGTGCGATTTTGGAGGTCCTACGACGTTTCTTCGAATTTTCCCGATTATTTGACTGAGTGTAGACTAGGGTCAGATCGGCCGCATTCTCTTAATCCGGGAACCTTGCACCATATGGTCGCTGCTTCCCGGCTTAAGGATCTGACCTCTGCAGGGCATGTTCGGAACTGCATCGACATTAAGAAAAGGAAATAAGAAACCCGATGAAACGGCACATTTTCCAGTGTTAGTGCACAGCTTGAAGTTTGTTCTTCTGACCAATCGTTGCTACATCTATGCTGTAGCAGCCTCAAGAGCTGAGAAATCCCATTTTGAATGAATTAAAAGTCAATCGGCGTCTATCCCAGTGGGTTCGGACACCAGCTCTGAATATCCTTCATGAACATAATATCATTGTATGTTGTGTTTGTCTGGATTGAGCTTTTTACATGAAATTATTTACACACTTTATGAACAGATTTTGGAAAGCTCTTTCACTTTGCATTGGAAACACTACATTTCAAGCCGACCACTTCTCCCTGCTCACAGCTGGAAACGCACCGCTCGTTTTTAACCCTCTGCTGCCATCTACTGATCATTAAGATCAGTAGATGGCACTTCTCTAAGATCATTAACAGGAACATCAACAACACCCGCACTCTATTCAACGTGGTCGACAAGCTTGCAAATCCTCCAAAACAGATCACGCCAGAACTTCTGTCCACAGAGAAATGTAATGAGTTTGCTCATTTCTTCTGTGAAAAAATCAAAACTATTAGACTGACCATTAACTCCACTCAGTCAAACAATAAAACCATGCTGCCCCTACAGACACCTAAAAATAACATGACTATTATGTCACAATTTAATACAATAGACCAAAAAACTCTGGAGAAAACAGTTCAGCATCTTAAATCATCGACATGTTGTCTCGACATGCTGCCATCTGAATTTTTTAAAACTATTTTTAACTCTGTAAAAACTGATTTGCAACAAATAGTTAATGGCTCACTATCATCAGGCGTTTTCCCAAAGTCACTGAAAACAGCTGCCATTAAACCACTCCTAAAAAAGAGAACTCTGGATGCGTCTGTGTTAAACAACTACAGGCCGATCTCAAATCTTCCTTTCACAGCTAAGATCATTGAGAAAGTTGTCTACAATCAAGTCAGCAGTTTTTTGAATTCCAGTGGTTCTTTTGACAAATTTCAGTCAGGCTTTCGAGCTCACTACAGCACTGAAACGGCTCTCATAAAAGTGGTAAATGATCTACGGCTGAATAGTGACTCAGGTAAAATATCAGTTCTGGTTTTACTGGATCTTAGTGCAGCCTTCGACACTGTAGATCACAGAATACTGCTGGACAGGTTGGAAAACTGGGTTGGACTTTCCGGAACAGTCCTTAATTGGTTCAGGTCTTACTTAAAAGACTGCAGTTACTTTGTCACTATTGGCAGCTATGAATCTGACAGAGTGGCTATGACATGTGGAATCCCCCAGGGATCAGTTCTCGGACCTCTCCTGTTCAATCTTTATATGCTGCCATTAGGCCAAATGCTACAGGCTAACAACATTGATTACCATAGTTATGCAGATGACACACAGATATATCTGGCTCTCTCACCAGATGATTACAGCCCAATAGATTCACTGTGTCAGTGTTTAGAGGACATCAATAAATGGATGAGCCAGAATTTTTTACAGTTAAATAAGGACAAAACAGAGATTGTCGTGTTTGGCAACAAAGAAAAGAGGTCTAGTGTCATTGAACACCTCAGTTCCCGGGCTCTAAAAACCAAAGACCAAGTCCGAAATCTTGGCGTTCTAATAGACTCAGATCTTACATTCACCAGCCATATTAAAACCATCACCAAAACAGCCTTCTACCATCTTAGAAATATAGCCAAAATCAAGGGTCTAGTGTGCCAACAAGACCTAGAGAAGCTGATCCATGCTTTTATCTCCAGTAGGGTGGACTATTGTAATGGTCTCTTAACTGGACTTCCCAAAAAGACCATTAAACAGTTACAGCTCATTCAGAACGCTGCTGCAAGAGTTTTAACCAAGACAAAGAGAACTGAGCACATCACTCCAGTTCTAAAATCTCTACACTGGCTTCCGGTTAGTTACAGAATAGAATTTAAAGTGCTGCTACTGGTCTATAAATCACTGAATGGGTTCGGCCCAGAATACATCTCAGAAATGTTTAGAGAATATAAACCCAGTAGATCTCTTAGATCCATGGACTCAGGTCAGCTAGTAGAGCCCAGAGTCCAAACTAAACATGGTGAAGCAGCATTTAGTTGTTGGGCTGCATATAACTGGAACAGACTGCCAGGAGATATTAGATGTTCCTCAAACATAGAAATCTTTAAATCCAGGTTAAAAACTTTTATTTTTTCTTGTGCCTATGATTGAGCTCGATATTTTTACTATTACCCTCATTTTACCATATTTCTTTTAGTCTTGTTTTAATTCCATATTCTCTAAACTGTAAGGTATATTTTACTATATTTTCTTTTAGTTTTTATGTTTTATTTGCTTATTTCTCTTGTTTTAATTTCGTATTTACCAAATTGTAGGGTATATTTTACAATATTTTCTTTTAATTTTTCAAGTTCTTAATTTTTATCTCTCTTGTTTGAATTTCATGTTTTTAATTGTAACTAAATGTTTGCAAGAAGTCTTTCTGAGGTTCTAGATCTCAGGAATGTTTTAATGCTTTTAATTTTTAATTTTTCCTTATGTAAAGCACTTTGAATTGCCACTGTGTATGAAAGGTGCTATACAAATAAACTTGCCTTGCCTTGCCTTGCCTTACTGGACGTTTTCGGTTACAACGTCCTCATGTACTTTTAGAACAGTCCTACTTTGCACCAGTTTGTAGGACTTTCAAGGTAG
The DNA here is from genome assembly GCF_030014385.1 of Trichomycterus rosablanca. Lineage (NCBI taxonomy): Eukaryota > Metazoa > Chordata > Actinopteri > Siluriformes > Trichomycteridae > Trichomycterus > Trichomycterus rosablanca. Next base: position 269,610 of record NW_026947255.1, read on the forward strand.
AATGAACCACCTCGTACCCCCCCAACGACACCAGCTATCTTTTTTTGTACCCCCACTGCCTAATTACTTTTACTGGGCTCCAATCTTTAAGTCAGAAGAATGTCAACCGATTTTTGTACCTCATTACAAAACAAACCCCAAGCTAACCCCAGACTTACTCCAAAAACTGGCACCTGCTGTTTAGGTTAGGAACTGCATCTAACCCCAAGCTAACCCCAGACTTACTGAAAGCTGGCACCTGCTGTTTAGGTTAGGAACTGCATCTAACCCCAAGCTAACCCCAGACTTACTCCAAAAACTGGCACCTGCTGTTTAGGTTAGGAACTGCATCTAACCCCAAGCTAACCCCAGACTTACTGAAAGCTGGCACCTGCTGTTTAGGTTAGGAACTGCATCTAACCCCAAGCTAACCCCAGACTTACTGAAAGCTGGCACCTGCTGTTTAGGTTAGGAACTGCATCTAACCCCAAGCTAACCCCAGACTTACTGAAAGCTGGCACCTGCTGTTTAGGTTAGGAACTGCATCTAACCCCACATGAAATTAAGAAACCCAAATGAAAGGGCACATTTTCTGCATAATTGCACAGCTTGTAACCCTTGTAACCAATCATGGCTACATCTCTGTAGCAAGCTTTAGGAGCTGAGAAATCGATCCAAGTTTGAATTAGGGCCTGTTTATGTAGCTGCAGACAGTTCTCTTGTCCTTTATGTTCCACGTTTCCTTAATCTTAACCATCACCTAATCCCTAATTACTCTAACCCCAACCTCAATAAACCTAATCTTAACCATCACCTAATCCCTAATTACTCTAACCCCAACCTCAATAAACCTAATCTTAACCATAACCTCATTCCTAATTATTCCAACCCCAACCTCAATAAGCCTAATCTTAACCATAACCTAATCCCTAATTACTCTAACCCCAACCTCAATAAACCTAATCTTAACCATCACCTAATCCCTAATTACTCTAACCCCAACCTCAATAAACCTAATCTTAACCATCACCTAATCCCTAATTACTCTAACCCCAACCTCAATAAACCTAATCTTAACCATAACCTCATTCCTAATTATTCCAACCCCAACCTCAATAAGCCTAATCTTAACCATAACCTAATCCCTAATTACTCTAACCCCAACCTCAATAGACTCATCTCAACGATGACCTTACCCCAATTATTTACCATAACCCAACCCCTAATTACTCTAACCCTAAGCTTAATAAACCTAATTTCAACCCAATTCCCAATTATTCCAACCCCAACCACAATAAACTCCATTTCAACCATAACCCAACTCCCAATTATTCTAACCCTAATCCTAATAAACCTTCCAACTAGAACCTAACCTTCATTTACACTGTCCCCAATCACAATAAATGAAATTTCAATTATAGTTCAGTCCATAATTATATCAACTCTAACCTTAATAAACCTAATTACAACTTCAACCCAATTTCCAAGTACTTTAAATTCAATACACTGAAGCTCTACTACAACCTAATCTTTGATCATCCTAGCCCTGACCCCAAATAAACTGAATTTTAACCGCAATCTAATCACCCATCATCCTAACCCCAATTTAGATTAAAACTAGACTGACTACAACCCACCCTACCTACAATTAATTCAACTTCGACCTCAATAGATATATTTCTAACCCTGACCTACCTTAACCACCTTGACCATAAATTATACAATATAATTGATTGACCTAAAACATAATTTAAAATGGAAACCCCCAAAATAAATCGATATCCTATGTAATATTAATGAAATAAAAAAGGAATAAGGAAAAAAAGGTTATACCACAAGAGGGACACCTGAGGGCGCCACAGTCAACATGAAGTCCTCGAGGATGTTTGGGTATGGATATGGACGTTTGTGTAATATTTTTTGCCACAAGCAAACCAAGAATACACACCGTAGAGAAGTTTAAAGAGCCAAGCGCGCTGAGAACACGACGGTAAACACTTTACAACATGTGTACATAACTAAACATATACTAACACCTAACTACCAGTTTATTAACAATGAATTAATACATCGACTGATAGTGAGTGCATCATGAATTATTGATGAATTAATGATATGTATACATTAACAAATTAATGAGTGACATATGAATAGACTAGGGTTAAATTGGGCCTATTCGGTGCGTACTCTCTCTTAAGCTGGGAAGCCTCGACTTCCCGGCTTGACGGAATCCTAAGGCACCGCTCATTTTTGATCCTCTGCTGCCATCTTTTGGAATAGTCATGCCACATCACTTAGTATGATTTCAGGTTTTTCAACAGCTCGTATTCCAAAAAATACCAAACCTTGGCTACCTGATAAGTCAGAAGAATGTCAACCGAACTGTTCACATCTTGTTCAATCGATTCAGGTACTTTACTGTTCTGTTCCTTTATTTTTTATTGTTATTTTTTAACATTACACACACTGCCAATTGCCTGTGTGTGTGTGTGTGTGTGTGTGTGTGTGTGTGTCTGTGTCTGTGTCTGTGTGTGTGTGTGTGTGTGTGTGTGTCCACGTACTCGGCCCATGAATCTCATTCTGATACCAGGGGTTACCATTCGTGTTCTTGAACGATTATTGCATTTTTGTGCTTATCATATGTTTTGTTTTGTTTTTTTTGTGTGTGTGTTGTGTGTCATAGGTTCGTGGTCTCGTGGATGTGTGGGTCGTGTGCTGCCCACCTCGGCCACGGACGGATCTTCTGCTCCAAGTCTGACTCGGATCATGTCCTGCTGAAATAAATAAATAAAAGGTAGGCAAATAGTTAGACATACACATGGATTGATGGATGCTTTACTGATCCCCAAGGAAATAAAAGTCCCTGTGGTACAATACAACACACATCATTGACATTACAAACCAGCAAAAAGGACATGTTTGAGTTTCAACCAATGGGATTCCAAACATTTGCATACGGCCAATAGGAGAGCAGACATTTGCATACTGCTACCTCCAGCCAATAGGAGAGCAAAGATTAGCATACGTCTCATTTCAATGCCACTAATTTGAATGCCGCCTCTGGTTTTAACTCTTAACCTATGAGCAAAACCCTAACCACGCCCCCAATCCAAGGCCTAACCCCAAGCTAACCCCAGACTTACTGAAAGCTGGCACCTGCTGTTTAGGTTAGGAACTGCATCTAACCCCAAGCTAACCCCAGACTTACTGAAAGCTGGCACCTGCTGTTTAGGTTAGGAACTGCATCTAACCCCAAGCTAACCCCAGACTTACTGAAAGCTGGCACCTGCTGTTTAGGTTAGGAACTGCATCTAACCCCAAGCTAACCCCAGACTTACTGAAAGCTGGCACCTGCTGTTTAGGTTAGGAACTGCATCTAACCCCAAGCTAACCCCAGACTTACTGAAAGCTGGCACCTGCTGTTTAGGTTAGGAACTGCATCTAACCCCACATGAAATTAAGAAACCCAAATGAAAGGGCACATTTTCTGCATAATTGCACAGCTTGTAACCCTTGTAACCAATCATGGCTACATCTCTGTAGCAAGCTTTAGGAGCTGAGAAATCGATCCAAGTTTGAATTAGGGCCTGTTTATGTAGCTGCAGACAGTTCTCTTGTCCTTTATGTTCCACGTTTCCTTAATCTTAACCATCACCTAATCCCTAATTACTCTAACCCCAACCTCAATAAACCTAATCTTAACCATCACCTAATCCCTAATTACTCTAACCCCAACCTCAATAAACCTAATCTTAACCATAACCTCATTCCTAATTATTCCAACCCCAACCTCAATAAGCCTAATCTTAACCATAACCTAATCCCTAATTACTCTAACCCCAACCTCAATAAACCTAATCTTAACCATCACCTAATCCCTAATTACTCTAACCCCAACCTCAATAAACCTAATCTTAACCATCACCTAATCCCTAATTACTCTAACCCCAACCTCAATAAACCTAATCTTAACCATAACCTCATTCCTAATTATTCCAACCCCAACCTCAATAAGCCTAATCTTAACCATAACCTAATCCCTAATTACTCTAACCCCAACCTCAATAGACTCATCTCAACGATGACCTTACCCCAATTATTTACCATAACCCAACCCCTAATTACTCTAACCCTAAGCTTAATAAACCTAATTTCAACCCAATTCCCAATTATTCCAACCCCAACCACAATAAACTCCATTTCAACCATAACCCAACTCCCAATTATTCTAACCCTAATCCTAATAAACCTTCCAACTAGAACCTAACCTTCATTTACACTGTCCCCAATCACAATAAATGAAATTTCAATTATAGTTCAGTCCATAATTATATCAACTCTAACCTTAATAAACCTAATTACAACTTCAACCCAATTTCCAAGTACTTTAAATTCAATACACTGAAGCTCTACTACAACCTAATCTTTGATCATCCTAGCCCTGACCCCAAATAAACTGAATTTTAACCGCAATCTAATCACCCATCATCCTAACCCCAATTTAGATTAAAACTAGACTGACTACAACCCACCCTACCTACAATTAATTCAACTTCGACCTCAATAGATATATTTCTAACCCTGACCTACCTTAACCACCTTGACCATAAATTATACAATATAATTGATTGACCTAAAACATAATTTAAAATGGAAACCCCCAAAATAAATCGATATCCTATGTAATATTAATGAAATAAAAAAGGAATAAGGAAAAAAAGGTTATACCACAAGAGGGACACCTGAGGGCGCCACAGTCAACATGAAGTCCTCGAGGATGTTTGGGTATGGATATGGACGTTTGTGTAATATTTTTTGCCACAAGCAAACCAAGAATACACACCGTAGAGAAGTTTAAAGAGCCAAGCGCGCTGAGAACACGACGGTAAACACTTTACAACATGTGTACATAACTAAACATATACTAACACCTAACTACCAGTTTATTAACAATGAATTAATACATCGACTGATAGTGAGTGCATCATGAATTATTGATGAATTAATGATATGTATACATTAACAAATTAATGAGTGACATATGAATAGACTAGGGTTAAATTGGGCCTATTCGGTGCGTACTCTCTCTTAAGCTGGGAAGCCTCGACTTCCCGGCTTGACGGAATGCTAAGGCACCGCTCATTTTTGATCCTCTGCTGCCATCTTTTGGAATAGTCATGCCACATCACTTAGTATGATTTCAGGTTTTTCAACAGCTCGTATTCCAAAAAATACCAAACCTTGGCTACCTGATAAGTCAGAAGAATGTCAACCGAACTGTTCACATCTTGTTCAATCGATTCAGGTACTTTACTGTTCTGTTCCTTTATTTTTTATTGTTATTTTTTAACATTACACACACTGCCAATTGCCTGTGTGTGTGTGTGTGTGTGTGTGTGTGTGTGTGTGTCTGTGTCTGTGTCTGTGTGTGTGTGTGTGTGTGTGTGTGTCCACGTACTCGGCCCATGAATCTCATTCTGATACCAGGGGTTACCATTCGTGTTCTTGAACGATTATTGCATTTTTGTGCTTATCATATGTTTTGTTTTGTTTTTTTTGTGTGTGTGTTGTGTGTCATAGGTTCGTGGTCTCGTGGATGTGTGGGTCGTGTGCTGCCCACCTCGGCCACGGACGGATCTTCTGCTCCAAGTCTGACTCGGATCATGTCCTGCTGAAATAAATAAATAAAAGGTAGGCAAATAGTTAGACATACACATGGATTGATGGATGCTTTACTGATCCCCAAGGAAATAAAAGTCCCTGTGGTACAATACAACACACATCATTGACATTACAAACCAGCAAAAAGGACATGTTTGAGTTTCAACCAATGGGATTCCAAACATTTGCATACGGCCAATAGGAGAGCAGACATTTGCATACTGCTACCTCCAGCCAATAGGAGAGCAAAGATTAGCATACGTCTCATTTCAATGCCACTAATTTGAATGCCGCCTCTGGTTTTAACTCTTAACCTAACCCTAACCCTAACCCTAACCCTAACCCTAACCCTAACCCTAACCCTAACCCTCAATAAACCTAATCTTAACCATAACCTCATTCCTAATTATTCCAACCCCAACCTCAATAAGCCTAATCTTAACCATAACCTAATCCCTAATTACTCTAACCCCAACCTCAATAAACCTAATCTTAACCATCACCTAATCCCTAATTACTCTAACCCCAACCTCAATAAACCTAATCTTAACCATCACCTAATCCCTAATTACTCTAACCCCAACCTCAATAAACCTAATCTTAACCATAACCTCATTCCTAATTATTCCAACCCCAACCTCAATAAGCCTAATCTTAACCATAACCTAATCCCTAATTACTCTAACCCCAACCTCAATAGACTCATCTCAACGATGACCTTACCCCAATTATTTACCATAACCCAACCCCTAATTACTCTAACCCTAAGCTTAATAAACCTAATTTCAACCCAATTCCCAATTATTCCAACCCCAACCACAATAAACTCCATTTCAACCATAACCCAACTCCCAATTATTCTAACCCTAATCCTAATAAACCTTCCAACTAGAACCTAACCTTCATTTACACTGTCCCCAATCACAATAAATGAAATTTCAATTATAGTTCAGTCCATAATTATATCAACTCTAACCTTAATAAACCTAATTACAACTTCAACCCAATTTCCAAGTACTTTAAATTCAATACACTGAAGCTCTACTACAACCTAATCTTTGATCATCCTAGCCCTGACCCCAAATAAACTGAATTTTAACCGCAATCTAATCACCCATCATCCTAACCCCAATTTAGATTAAAACTAGACTGACTACAACCCACCCTACCTACAATTAATTCAACTTCGACCTCAATAGATATATTTCTAACCCTGACCTACCTTAACCACCTTGACCATAAATTATACAATATAATTGATTGACCTAAAACATAATTTAAAATGGAAACCCCCAAAATAAATCGATATCCTATGTAATATTAATGAAATAAAAAAGGAATAAGGAAAAAAAGGTTATACCACAAGAGGGACACCTGAGGGCGCCACAGTCAACATGAAGTCCTCGAGGATGTTTGGGTATGGATATGGACGTTTGTGTAATATTTTTTGCCACAAGCAAACCAAGAATACACACCGTAGAGAAGTTTAAAGAGCCAAGCGCGCTGAGAACACGACGGTAAACACTTTACAACATGTGTACATAACTAAACATATACTAACACCTAACTACCAGTTTATTAACAATGAATTAATACATCGACTGATAGTGAGTGCATCATGAATTATTGATGAATTAATGATATGTATACATTAACAAATTAATGAGTGACATATGAATAGACTAGGGTTAAATTGGGCCTATTCGGTGCGTACTCTCTCTTAAGCTGGGAAGCCTCGACTTCCCGGCTTGACGGAATCCTAAGGCACCGCTCATTTTTGATCCTCTGCTGCCATCTTTTGGAATAGTCATGCCACATCACTTAGTATGATTTCAGGTTTTTCAACAGCTCGTATTCCAAAAAATACCAAACCTTGGCTACCTGATAAGTCAGAAGAATGTCAACCGAACTGTTCACATCTTGTTCAATCGATTCAGGTACTTTACTGTTCTGTTCCTTTATTTTTTATTGTTATTTTTTAACATTACACACACTGCCAATTGCCTGTGTGTGTGTGTGTGTGTGTGTGTGTGTGTGTGTGTGTGTGTCTGTGTCTGTGTCTGTGTGTGTGTGTGTGTGTGTGTGTGTCCACGTACTCGGCCCATGAATCTCATTCTGATACCAGGGGTTACCATTCGTGTTCTTGAACGATTATTGCATTTTTGTGCTTATCATATGTTTTGTTTTGTTTTTTTTGTGTGTGTGTTGTGTGTCATAGGTTCGTGGTCTCGTGGATGTGTGGGTCGTGTGCTGCCCACCTCGGCCACGGACGGATCTTCTGCTCCAAGTCTGACTCGGATCATGTCCTGCTGAAATAAATAAATAAAAGGTAGGCAAATAGTTAGACATACACATGGATTGATGGATGCTTTACTGATCCCCAAGGAAATAAAAGTCCCTGTGGTACAATACAACACACATCATTGACATTACAAACCAGCAAAAAGGACATGTTTGAGTTTCAACCAATGGGATTCCAAACATTTGCATACGGCCAATAGGAGAGCAGACATTTGCATACTGCTACCTCCAGCCAATAGGAGAGCAAAGATTAGCATACGTCTCATTTCAATGCCACTAATTTGAATGCCGCCTCTGGTTTTAACTCTTAACCTAACCCTAACCCTAACCCTAACCCTAACCCTAACCCTAACCCTAACCCTAACCCTAACCTCAATAAGCCTAATCTTAACCATAACCTAATCCCTAATTACTCTAACCCCAACCTCAATAGACTCATCTCAACGATGACCTTACCCCAATTATTTACCATAACCCAACCCCTAATTACTCTAACCCTAAGCTTAATAAACCTAATTTCAACCCAATTCCCAATTATTCCAACCCCAACCACAATAAACTCCATTTCAACCATAACCCAACTCCCAATTATTCTAACCCTAATCCTAATAAACCTTCCAACTAGAACCTAACCTTCATTTACACTGTCCCCAATCACAATAAATGAAATTTCAATTATAGTTCAGTCCATAATTATATCAACTCTAACCTTAATAAACCTAATTACAACTTCAACCCAATTTCCAAGTACTTTAAATTCAATACACTGAAGCTCTACTACAACCTAATCTTTGATCATCCTAGCCCTGACCCCAAATAAACTGAATTTTAACCGCAATCTAATCACCCATCATCCTAACCCCAATTTAGATTAAAACTAGACTGACTACAACCCACCCTACCTACAATTAATTCAACTTCGACCTCAATAGATATATTTCTAACCCTGACCTACCTTAACCACCTTGACCATAAATTATACAATATAATTGATTGACCTAAAACATAATTTAAAATGGAAACCCCCAAAATCAATCGATATCCTATGTAATATTAATGAAATAAAAAAGGAATAAGGAAAAAAAGGTTATACCACAAGAGGGACACCTGAGGGCGCCACAGTCAACATGAAGTCCTCGAGGATGTTTGGGTATGGATATGGACGTTTTGTGTAATATTTTTTGCCACAAGCAAACCAAGAATACACACCGTAGAGAAGTTTAAAGAGCCAAGCGCGCTGAGAACACGACGGTAAACACTTTACAACATGTGTACATAACTAAACATATACTAACACCTAACTACCAGTTTATTAACAATGAATTAATACATCGACTGATAGTGAGTGCATCATGAATTATTGATGAATTAATGATATGTATACATTAACAAATTAATGAGTGACATATGAATAGACTAGGGTTAAATTGGGCCTATTCGGTGCGTACTCTCTCTTAAGCTGGGAAGCCTCGACTTCCCGGCTTGACGGAATCCTAAGGCACCGCTCATTTTTGATCCTCTGCTGCCATCTTTTGGAATAGTCATGCCACATCACTTAGTATGATTTCAGGTTTTTCAACAGCTCATATTCCAAAAAATACCAAACCTTGGCTACCTGATAAGTCAGAAGAATGTCAACCGAACTGTTCACATCTTGTTCAATCGATTCAGGTACTTTACTGTTCTGTTCCTTTATTTTTTATTGTTATTTTTTAACATTACACACACTGCCAATTGCCTGTGTGTGTGTGTGTGTGTGTGTGTGTGTGTCTGTGTCTGTGTCTGTGTGTGTGTGTGTGTGTGTGTGTGTCCACGTACTCGGCCCATGAATCTCATTCTGATACCAGGGGTTACCATTCGTGTTCTTGAACGATTATTGCATTTTTGTGCTTATCATATGTTTTGTTTTGTTTTTTTTGTGTGTGTGTTGTGTGTCATAGGTTCGTGGTCTCGTGGATGTGTGGGTCGTGTGCTGCCCACCTCGGCCACGGACGGATCTTCTGCTCCAAGTCTGACTCGGATCATGTCCTGCTGAAATAAATAAATAAAAGGTAGGCAAATAGTTAGACATACACATGGATTGATGGATGCTTTACTGATCCCCAAGGAAATAAAAGTCCCTGTGGTACAATACAACACACATCATTGACATTACAAACCAGCAAAAAGGACATGTTTGAGTTTCAACCAATGGGATTCCAAACATTTGCATACGGCCAATAGGAGAGCAGACATTTGCATACTGCTACCTCCAGCCAATAGGAGAGCAAAGATTAGCATACGTCTCATTTCAATGCCACTAATTTGAATGCCGCCTCTGGTTTTAACTCTTAACCTATGAGCAAAACCCTAACCACGCCCCCAATCCAAGGCCTAACCCCAAGCTAACCCCAGACTTACTGAAAGCTGGCACCTGCTGTTTAGGTTAGGAACTGCATCTAACCCCAAGCTAACCCCAGACTTACTGAAAGCTGGCACCTGCTGTTTAGGTTAGGAACTGCATCTAACCCCAAGCTAACCCCAGACTTACTGAAAGCTGGCACCTGCTGTTTAGGTTAGGAACTGCATCTAACCCCAAGCTAACCCCAGACTTACTGAAAGCTGGCACCTGCTGTTTAGGTTAGGAACTGCATCTAACCCCAAGCTAACCCCAGACTTACTGAAAGCTGGCACCTGCTGTTTAGGTTAGGAACTGCATCTAACCCCACATGAAATTAAGAAACCCAAATGAAAGGGCACATTTTCTGCATAATTGCACAGCTTGTAACCCTTGTAACCAATCATGGCTACATCTCTGTAGCAAGCTTTAGGAGCTGAGAAATCGATCCAAGTTTGAATTAGGGCCTGTTTATGTAGCTGCAGACAGTTCTCTTGTCCTTTATGTTCCACGTTTCCTTAATCTTAACCATCACCTAATCCCTAATTACTCTAACCCCAACCTCAATAAACCTAATCTTAACCATCACCTAATCCCTAATTACTCTAACCCCAACCTCAATAAACCTAATCTTAACCATAACCTCATTCCTAATTATTCCAACCCCAACCTCAATAAGCCTAATCTTAACCATAACCTAATCCCTAATTACTCTAACCCCAACCTCAATAAACCTAATCTTAACCATCACCTAATCCCTAATTACTCTAACCCCAACCTCAATAAACCTAATCTTAACCATCACCTAATCCCTAATTACTCTAACCCCAACCTCAATAAACCTAATCTTAACCATAACCTCATTCCTAATTATTCCAACCCCAACCTCAATAAGCCTAATCTTAACCATAACCTAATCCCTAATTACTCTAACCCCAACCTCAATAGACTCATCTCAACGATGACCTTACCCCAATTATTTACCATAACCCAACCCCTAATTACTCTAACCCTAAGCTTAATAAACCTAATTTCAACCCAATTCCCAATTATTCCAACCCCAACCACAATAAACTCCATTTCAACCATAACCCAACTCCCAATTATTCTAACCCTAATCCTAATAAACCTTCCAACTAGAACCTAACCTTCATTTACACTGTCCCCAATCACAATAAATGAAATTTCAATTATAGTTCAGTCCATAATTATATCAACTCTAACCTTAATAAACCTAATTACAACTTCAACCCAATTTCCAAGTACTTTAAATTCAATACACTGAAGCTCTACTACAACCTAATCTTTGATCATCCTAGCCCTGACCCCAAATAAACTGAATTTTAACCGCAATCTAATCACCCATCATCCTAACCCCAATTTAGATTAAAACTAGACTGACTACAACCCACCCTACCTACAATTAATTCAACTTCGACCTCAATAGATATATTTCTAACCCTGACCTACCTTAACCACCTTGACCATAAATTATACAATATAATTGATTGACCTAAAACATAATTTAAAATGGAAACCCCCAAAATAAATCGATATCCTATGTAATATTAATGAAATAAAAAAGGAATAAGGAAAAAAAGGTTATACCACAAGAGGGACACCTGAGGGCGCCACAGTCAACATGAAGTCCTCGAGGATGTTTGGGTATGGATATGGACGTTTGTGTAATATTTTTTGCCACAAGCAAACCAAGAATACACACCGTAGAGAAGTTTAAAGAGCCAAGCGCGCTGAGAACACGACGGTAAACACTTTACAACATGTGTACATAACTAAACATATACTAACACCTAACTACCAGTTTATTAACAATGAATTAATACATCGACTGATAGTGAGTGCATCATGAATTATTGATGAATTAATGATATGTATACATTAACAAATTAATGAGTGACATATGAATAGACTAGGGTTAAATTGGGCCTATTCGGTGCGTACTCTCTCTTAAGCTGGGAAGCCTCGACTTCCCGGCTTGACGGAATCCTAAGGCACCGCTCATTTTTGATCCTCTGCTGCCATCTTTTGGAATAGTCATGCCACATCACTTAGTATGATTTCAGGTTTTTCAACAGCTCGTATTCCAAAAAATACCAAACCTTGGCTACCTGATAAGTCAGAAGAATGTCAACCGAACTGTTCACATCTTGTTCAATCGATTCAGGTACTTTACTGTTCTGTTCCTTTATTTTTTATTGTTATTTTTTAACATTACACACACTGCCAATTGCCTGTGTGTGTGTGTGTGTGTGTGTGTGTGTGTGTGTGTGTGTGTCTGTGTCTGTGTCTGTGTGTGTGTGTGTGTGTGTGTGTGTCCACGTACTCGGCCCATGAATCTCATTCTGATACCAGGGGTTACCATTCGTGTTCTTGAACGATTATTGCATTTTTGTGCTTATCATATGTTTTGTTTTGTTTTTTTTGTGTGTGTGTTGTGTGTCATAGGTTCGTGGTCTCGTGGATGTGTGGGTCGTGTGCTGCCCACCTCGGCCACGGACGGATCTTCTGCTCCAAGTCTGACTCGGATCATGTCCTGCTGAAATAAATAAATAAAAGGTAGGCAAATAGTTAGACATACACATGGATTGATGGATGCTTTACTGATCCCCAAGGAAATAAAAGTCCCTGTGGTACAATACAACACACATCATTGACATTACAAACCAGCAAAAAGGACATGTTTGAGTTTCAACCAATGGGATTCCAAACATTTGCATACGGCCAATAGGAGAGCAGACATTTGCATACTGCTACCTCCAGCCAATAGGAGAGCAAAGATTAGCATACGTCTCATTTCAATGCCACTAATTTGAATGCCGCCTCTGGTTTTAACTCTTAACCTATGAGCAAAACCCTAACCACGCCCCCAATCCAAGGCCTAACCCCAAGCTAACCCCAGACTTACTGCAAGGTGGCACCTGCTGTTTAGGTTAGGAACTGCATCTAACCCCAAGCTAACCCCAGACTTACTGAAAGCTGGCACCTGCTGTTTAGGTTAGGAACTGCATCTAACCCCAAGCTAACCCCAGACTTACTGAAAGCTGGCACCTGCTGTTTAGGTTAGGAACTGCATCTAACCCCAAGCTAACCCCAGACTTACTGAAAGCTGGCACCTGCTGTTTAGGTTAGGAACTGCATCTAACCCCAAGCTAACCCCAGACTTACTGAAAGCTGGCACCTGCTGTTTAGGTTAGGAACTGCATCTAACCCCACATGAAATTAAGAAACCCAAATGAAAGGGCACATTTTCTGCATAATTGCACAGCTTGTAACCCTTGTAACCAATCATGGCTACATCTCTGTAGCAAGCTTTAGGAGCTGAGAAATCGATCCAAGTTTGAATTAGGGCCTGTTTATGTAGCTGCAGACAGTTCTCTTGTCCTTTATGTTCCACGTTTCCTTAATCTTAACCATCACCTAATCCCTAATTACTCTAACCCCAACCTCAATAAACCTAATCTTAACCATCACCTAATCCCTAATTACTCTAACCCCAACCTCAATAAACCTAATCTTAACCATAACCTCATTCCTAATTATTCCAACCCCAACCTCAATAAG